>NW_016107322.1:7317300-7321271 GCF_001604975.1 Cebus imitator
CCTCCTGGGTTCAGGCAATTCTCCTGCCTCAGCCTCCTGAGCAGCTGGGATTACAGGCATGCACCACTATACCCAGCTAGTTTTATTTTGTATTTTTAGTAGAGACGGGGTTTCACCATGTTGACCAGGATGGTCTCAATCTCCTGACCTCGTGATCCACCCACCTCAGCCTCCAGCGTGCTGGGATTATAGGCCTGAGCCA
The DNA here is from genome assembly GCF_001604975.1 of Cebus imitator. Taxonomy (NCBI): domain Eukaryota; kingdom Metazoa; phylum Chordata; class Mammalia; order Primates; family Cebidae; genus Cebus; species Cebus imitator. The sequence continues at coordinate 7,317,503 of NW_016107322.1, forward strand.
CCACGCCCGGCCCCAAGTCTGAGTCTTTTAAGATGGCTAAAGGATTAACATTTTAATAATGACAGGATCATGATACTGGCTTTGTGTTTCTAGGATAAACCCTGATGACATTCCTAGTCTCATTTGTTGATTTATTCAGTCAGACATATTTAAACATGGAACATGTATGCTGTCCAAGACTATGCCAAAAAAGGTCTTTTTAACTATAAAACTGCATGAGAATCATACCACAGCTTCTCTCGTCGGAACCCACTGAGTCTTTCATATACACACTGTTGTATATCTATGATACAACAGTTATTCTGATCCCAGAGATTCCCTATCTTTCCAAATTTAAGTATGTTGTGACAGTACGCATGATTAGAGGAATTTTATTCTAGATAAATAAATAAAATCATCTTAATAGTTTTTGATGAATATAAAAATTAGATCATTTAAATTCTGAGTTTCCCTTGTTCTATTGCTAATGTAAACATGAATCTATCTTCACTCTGAAGTATTTTATTATAATCTTTTCTTTTTTAATCAACTAAATTGCCAAGGAGTTTAGTTCAGAAATAAAATAACTTTTAAAATTTCAAAAGACAGGCAGCTAAATATTATCAGGATTTCACAAAACATACAGTTTACTGAGGTTATAGTCAAGTGCTTTGCAACTTCCTGAGTGAGGCCAACTTGATGACATTTCATGTTGAGAAACTTCCGTTACAAGCAGAAGTTCTGAGAAAAATAATACGAAGAAATTGTAGATACTCCATCACTTCACACACACACACGCACTTCCATCCTCCCCACAACCATCAAAGAAACTTGTATAACTAATTTGCATACAGACTTCAAGTACCCTTTCATAAAGTGGGAAGTCACGCTACCATCATGTAAAGGTTGAGAGCAAAATGAATAGAGACTAAATATAGGTAAACGAACGGCAGCTTCTAAACTTGACCAGGAATTTGTCCATAGAAATGAGATAAAAGTAACTTTCCTTTTATATTACTTCCTATTTAACTGCTGAATTCCTCTGATCATACCCAGTGTTGACCTAAACATAGAGACTGGAGGAGGTCATGGAGTTGAACCATCTCGTTTGAGAACTGTGTGACTCTGGGCAGGTTATTTATCTTCTTTTTTTTTTTTGAGACAGTCTCACTCTGTCACCAGGCTGGAGTGCAGTGGCACGATCTTGGCCCACTGCAACCTCTACCTCCCAGGTTCAAGCAATTCTCCTGCCTCAGCCTCCCAAGTAGTTGGGACTACAGGCGCGTGCCACCACACCCAGCTAATTTTTGTATTTTTAGTAGAGACAGGGTTTCACCATGTTGGCCAGGATGGTCTCGATCTCTTGACCTCGTGATCCGTCCACCTCAGCCTCCCAAAGTACTGGGATTACAGGCGTGAGCCACCACACCTGGCCAGGTCATTTATCTTCTAAGGTTAGTCTTTTTTTTTTTTTTTTTTTAAATCTACAAAATGTTGTCAATTAAACGAGATAATGTATGTAAAGCACACAGCACAATGCATGCAGTACGTGCATAAAACAACTACTGTTATTATATCCACTACTTCATTTTACTCATTGATGTCTGGATATTCAGTGGAAGCAGTGTACATGCTACCACAATGCAGGCATGGACTTGTCAGACACAAACTGTCTCAGAACTAGGACAACTGTGTTTGTCAGAAGCAATGAGAGAGTTAGCTGGCTTAACAGAGCTTCTCAGATGAATGACCATTTCTTCATGAAAGAATATTTCTTTGTTTACTCCTGACCAGCTTAGGAAGAAGCTGTATTATATTTAGCTTTGATTCCTCACACCTAGCTTGATTGGAGTACTTTTTTTTTTTTTTTTTTTTCTTTTCCCGAGAGGGAGTCTCACACTCTGTCACCCAAGCTGGTAGCTGGAATTACAGGTGTGTGCCACCATGCCTGGCTAATTTTTTTGTATTTTAGTAGAGACAGGGTTTCACCATGTTGCTCAGGGTGCTTTTGAACTACGAAGTTCAGGCAATCCGCCTGCCTCTGCCTCCCAAAGTGCTGGGATTACAGGCATGAGCCACCGCGCCTGGCTGGAGTTCTCATTTTTGAAGAATGAAGGATTTATAAATAAATGCCTAATGAATGAGTGAAAAACATAAATAAAAGTTTTGGGGTTATTACTGGTATTACTGCACCCTGGACCTTGGTCTCTTAAAGATTACGGGGTCACAACTCATTATGCTACAGATAACAGAGAAGCCCTTAGGAAGGCACCCATTTACCTATTTATGAAGCTTATGAGCATTTAGGCAAACAATCTTCCATGAGAAATCAAAGTGCAGAAAGAGGCTGAGAAGCTACCAGGAACATGTATGACCTAATCATACCCCCCCTTCCCTATTCTCATCATGCAAACTTCTCACATTTGAATTCCCAACAGTTAGAGTATCAGAAGGTCTGTGTGAGGTACATTATAAGTTTAGAAACCATGAGGGAAGAATCTAAAAAATGACATTAGTATATTCAGTGGTTTCTTTTGACCTTCAGGGGTCCCTGATGGGCCTGAGTGCAAAGCCCCATTTCCTCATAGGGCAGGAGTAGAATCCTGATGTGTAAGGCTAACAGGATCGTTTCCTTTCTGAGTTCTTGGGCACTAGGCCAAGTGAATGGGCAGGAATCATCCCAGTTGCCGAGTAAAATGGGGTGAAAAGCACTTCTGGCACACTTTGTTTATATAAATTATACTTGTTTGCAATTCATCAACTCCTTCTCTACTTTATATCCATATGTAATGTAAATGATCATCTTTCTCTGAAGCTCTGTAATGATGCACAGCTCAAAAATGTGATGGAATCAGCTAAAAGAGAGCAGATGGAAGTTTTCCCCCAATATGCAGATTCATAAAAGAAATACAGAGCTCAACAAAAGGAGATACATAAGTACTTTTACCCGGGGCTGCATGGACTTCTGTATGACAGTAAGTTTCTGTAACTATTCATTCCGGAAACCTTTACTCAGTCATTTCTGCAGCAGTCATTGAAAAAGCTCTGGGAAAAAAATCTGTGTCTGTATAAAACAAATATATTTTCCTTTGGATTTTTATTGCACCTTAGAATCCATGATTCAGGAAGTAACGGTTAAATATTTTACCAGAGAAATACAATTAGAAGGCAAGCCATGTAAAAAAGTGAAGTCTTAAGTGTTTCTTTAGCAATACAAACTACAGAAATTTAAAAGCACACTATTAATCTGAAACAGCAATATAGGGAGAATAATGAACTGTCTGGATCACATTTTTGTATTTTTCTTAAATATCTGATTACTCAGGGGCTAAGGTGGTTCGTGTTGGTATACTGAAGATACAGCAATGCTGCTAAAAATCGTGTTAAGACAAAGAAACCAACCATAAAAGAAAATATAGGAAATGGTTAAAAAAAAAAAAAAAAAAAAAAAAAAAAAAAAAAAAAAAAAAAAAAAAAAAAAAAAAAAAAAAAAAAAAAAGATCTCCGGGAGTGGTGGCTCATGCCTGTAATCTCAGCACTTTGGGAGACCGAGTCCAGCAGATCACTTGAAGTCAGGAGTTCAAGACCAGCCTGGTCAACATGATGAAACCCCATCTCTACTAAAAATACAAAAATTAGCCAGGTGTGATGACACACCCATGTAGTCCCAGCTACTTGGGAGGCTGAGGCAGGAGAATCATTTGAACAAGGAGGTGTAGGTTGCACTGAGCCAAGATGGTGCCACTGCACTCCAGACCGGGTGACACAGTGTGAGACTCTGTCTCAAAAA
>NW_016107322.1:7321289-7396532 GCF_001604975.1 Cebus imitator
AAATCATTCAAAGGGTGGTTATGAGTTTTGGTAACGCACAATGAAAGAAGTAGCATTCATAGTAAAATGAGATGTTTCTGACTCCCCTCTCCAACCTACTCTCCACTTGTGAAGCCTGGATATTCAGAGATGTCAACCTGTACAACCTACTACATTCCGGTTCCGTCCCTTCAGGTTCCTGTTGGGCTCCGTGAGCAGAAAGTCCCTTCGCTCCCTGAGGAGTGAGGTCAGCGTATTCATTCTCCCTATGAAGTCACCTTGTGCTGGTGCTTCCCTTAATCAAAGGTCACTAGTCCTCTCAAGGTGACCTTTTACATGACTCTCCTTCCTTGAGATTCTAGTAACTGCTCCTTCCCCTCATCTCTTAGGGCCTAGATTGAGTAACAACTTTGTAGCTGTTAGCTCCCACTACCGGCGCAGCCCTTATTTTTTCCCCTGCCCTCCTCTTTGCCCACACCTTTGTAATTTGTCCCTTTATAAATAAGCCTTCCTGGAATTTTCTAATGTGATTTTGTTTCCTGCTGGTAGCTGGACTAGTACAGTGATCCACAATCCCTCATGACTTCTAAATACTTAGGTCATGTGCTTGAATCCAGTGAGCTCTGTGACTCCAGTATAACTTCATGTATATGGTCTTGATCATTTTTTTCTATTTCACTACCAGCAACCATCCTTGCTGGCAATCAACTTGCTTTAGGAAAAGAAACAAAAGAAAAGAAGAGGGGAGGGGAGGGGAGGGGAGAAGAAAGAAAAAAGGGTTAAGAATTTCCACTAGCTCCATCAAAATTCATGTCTTGTACCCTTTCAATTCTTAATCCACCTGTTTCATGGGGCCCAGACACACACTTCTCCTTTTTCCAAGAAGCTAAGAATTTCTGGAAGTGGAGTGACTGGCAGCATATAAATGGAGGTTTTCGTGCTGCAGTTCAGCCCAACCTAACTGCAATTAACACTTAATTAACACTTCTTCTCTCCTTTACTAATAAACAAATCCACTGTCCCCTTTGCTATGAAACACAGGGTCATTTGTATTGGGAAAATGCACCATCCACCAATATTAATATCCATCCAGCAGCCGTATGATAAAGCAGAATGAAGGAAGTGCATATTTTAGGCTGCTTGCTACCTAATGAGAAATATCTGACATTAATAGCATTTCAGGGGTATGTATAAATATGACAGCACATAGATACTGAAATTATATTAGCAATTTTTTACTCTCAAAATTCTTTAATTCTAAGTTATATTTCATCTACAGTATAATTCACTACATCAGGCTCTCATACACAAACTCTTAGACCTATTAGTCTCAAAAGTGGTTGTTGTAAAGTATGGATGCCCGGATAATTTGCATGATTAATGAAAATATGTTTTAGAATATTAAACATTTAAAATGTTAGCATTTAGTAGACTTTCTGACAGAAGTTAAAAGACTATTAGAATGACTGATGAATTGCTACAGTACATTAGCCCTCAGAACAGGGAACGTGCTAAAGGACACTTAGGAAACTTAGCTTTCTTGTTTTTTCCTTTTCTCTCTCACTTAACTAAATTGTCCTTATGTGACCTTGGCTCAGATTTAAATGACCAAGCATTGGACTTTGCAAAGTTTTGAACTTGCAAATTACATGAAAAAACTACAGGCAGAGAGGGTGAAAGAAAGCAACTAAATTAGCCAGTGCTTTGGACACAATATGTCTGGCCCATAGTAGGAGATTCATAGAAATGTGTTGAAGGAATGCAACACCTTCTTTGATGGTTAAGATGGTCTTACCTCAGCACAATGGAAATAAATAAAATAGAAAATCTCTCCCTGGTTAGTGACAAGGTCACTAACAGTTCAGTTGTTTAGCTAGGGAATGTAGATTTATTTTTCTCCATCTGGTAGGTTTTGTATTTCAAAATGAAGCTCTACCTATTGTAATCTTCTAGAGCCTTTTGTCTTGGATGGCTACAGAGCTTATCAGGACCTATTTGTGCATTTATTTCCCTCTCTTGTTATATTTTGAGATGAAATATATAAGAAAGGACTGTCAGGGAGGTGTTTACATCCCCTCTGGGTAAAAAGTAAAAGACCATTGAAAAGTTAACGGCCACAGGAAATATCAAAATAAATTCTTAAGGTAGGAGCAGTAAGCTGCTTAATGGCCTTGCTTTGGGGGAGACAATTAACATTACTTTAATTTATAGGAAGTATTATCATGAAGTTATGAGCTCCATCTCTGAGCCCTACTTGCCAAAGCCTGCTTCCTCAGGCAGTGTTTTCTTGATAGTGTTATTTACTTGATAGTTTTCCAACGCTCAAGTATTACACAGTATCATTATTCCTGTGTCAGGGAGCGTGGAGAAAAGTACACTAGGGTATGTCATCTAAAATCCCATTACTTAATCATTAGTGAGAATATTGGGCAGAGCAAGTGTAGGAGGCTGAATCGTTGCTCCTCAAAGACAGCAGATTTGAATCCATGGAACTTCGTAAACGTCACCTTATTTGGGAAAAGGGTCTTTGTACATGTGACTAAATCAAGGATTTTAAAATAGGGAGATTATTCCTGGATTGTGTGGGTGGGCCCCTAAATGCAATCACAAGTGTCCTTATAAGAGAAAGAGGGAGATGTAACCCATGAAAAGGAAAAGATACTTGGAAGAGACCAAAAAGAGATTTGAAGATGCTGGCCTTGATGACTGGAGTGAAGTAACCATAAGCGAGGACTGCTGGCAACAACCAGAAGCTGGAAGAGGCAAGGAATGAATTCTCCCCTAGCACCTCCAGAGGAAGTATGGCCCTGCAGACATACCTTGATGTTAGTCCATTGATACTGATTTCTGACTGACCTCCAAAACCAGGAGAGAATTAATTTCTGTTGGTTTATACCACCAAGTTGGTGGTTAATTTGTTATAGCAGCCACAGGAAACTAATACAGCAAATAAACTATTTCCAGTATTAAACAAGAGGATCATGATACCTATTCTTGGCATTTACTAGTGGACCATAGGAAAAAGCAGATTATTAGCAGTAAGTTTAATACAAATACATATAAACATCTATATCCCTTAAAACGTATGTGTACTGTTCTTTTCTTATACATGTGTTGCATATGTTCAATCACCAATTTTTTTTAAAACAGGAAATACCCTTCAATAAAATAATGAATTTATGAATTTAACAGTTAAGTATATGCTATTTTTATCCCTCAGATGTTTTAAATTTCCATGTAATAAGATCATCCTCTTTCATCCCCACTCGGAATGCAGCTGTTATGAGCTAAAGAGCATTATACAACTTTAAAATTTTCTTGCAAAGCAAAAACATTCTGATTTTGGCTTTATTAAAAGCAGAAAGTTCTTTGAAGACCTGTAAATATATGCTTTGCCACTCCCTGATAGAAAAGTGATTTTTTGTATCATGATTTATTTGTTTCTACATTCCCTCATCAGCGGTTTATCGAATATGTTCTAGGTACCTGGTAAATCTTCTAGGCTCTGGGAAAAATGAGATACAACACCTGTTCTCAAGGAGTTAAGAGTTCAGTGTCGTCCTTTGGTATATGTGTAAATGAATACATCCCTATGAAATGTGATAAACTACTATGTATACAAGTGGTGTTGAAGTAGCAATTACAAACAAATTGTTTCAGAACCAAATGATCTGGAAATTCAAGACGTTTGGCTACTTTGCCTAGCAGTCTCAGCAATCAAGTTCTCTATATATGAGCTTGAGAATAATTAAATTGTGCCTAGGCATTTGCAGTAGGAGAAGAATTTAACACTACATTGGATTTTTTTGTATTCCTTATTCTTGTGGCCAAATATTTAGGACATTCACAGGGAAAATTATATTCAAGGTTAGAGTAGACAAGATTCAATATCTTCAGATTCTGGATTATAGAATTAATAAATTATAGCCATTTTCCTCTTGGCTTCAAAAGCAACTACTTGTACAGTAAAGGTTGCTTAATTAAAATTTATCCAACTGAAACACCCATTTATCTGAAACAAATGTTTGTGCAATTGACATCAACCAACTCTTCACATGAGTAGTTAAGAATAAACAATGGAATGATGCCCAATGAATATCAATTAAAACAAATTGCTCCTAGTAAACTTTGCACAGGCTCATGTTCACATGCACCTGTGTGAGCCCACACCCCCACCCTTGGAACTTTATTATTGTAACTTGTCTTCTTTAAAAGGTCAATTAGCCTTGACAGCATCTTAAAGACTGTGTCTTCATTTTATCCTTGAAGACTCAATTTTAATCACTGATAAGGCACAAGTTTCAGGTAGGACCAGCTATGTAATGGAAGACAGCCTGAGTGCTTAGAATAAGGGCCCAGTGCAAAATGAAAATGCACGACCTCTTGTTCCAAATGATTAAGAATTTTAAGACAGCAATACAATAGCAGAGCATTAAGCCAAATGTAGACCTTTGTGAGAGCACAGCCCTGTGCAACAAGACAGGTTACATGAAGCTGGCCCTGGTTTCAGATATTCCTTATCAACACTTCCCATTTAAATTTTTCCAAAGACTCTACTGCAGATGTATTTAAATTTTTCCAAAGACTCTACTGCAGAAAGGAAAACAACCTGCCTAAAAGTCACATTATGATCACATCTTCTTCATACAGGCTTATATTAACTATAAAGGCATTGTTAGGTACCCATTAAAACTTCATTTCCATCAAAATGTGGCATGGTTACTTGTCTTTGTTTTTCTATATTCTAATCAGCCTTACTCACATAACTTATGAGACAGAGAAAATGCTATGTGTTTGTTCCCCCAACCATGTTTGTTAGCCTCCTGGGCATATTCCTAGTCCTCCTGCATTCAGTTGGCTCTCTGTGATCAGTTCACGGCAAACACAGGGCCTGACTCAAAATTTCTGCTTTGAGATCCAAGTCCTCCTTTCATTAGGCTTTCCTTACTCTTTTTTTGTCTCCCTTCACCCCTTTACCTATGTGGCTGGAAGCAAGGAACTCTGAAACGGGGAGCCTTCCAAAGGAAGAGCTCAAATCCCTGGGTCATTTTTAGAGGAAAGCCATTCAGGAATGTTGCTTGATCCCCATTTGAGTGCTAAATAAAATTAAGCTTTATTACATTAAGCTACTTATATTACTCTAATACTCCATGTTAGAGGGTATGATAATCTGAGGCAGGGGGATAGGGCCCAGAGGGGTATTGAGATTGTTGAGCAATTCTGATACATATGAACATTAGGCCGGCTTTTGAGAACCTACTGAAGTCATCAGATCAAAAGACTGTAAAATAATGTGCTAGCCAATAGCTATGAGGTTATCTTGTGGGGATATTTATATTCTCATAATAGCATGCATTAATAATTTTCAAAGCACTCTTTCCTATGTATTCCTAGAGGATTCTGGAACATGGTGAAGACTTCAACATCACTAACAATGAATAATTTGGAATAGAATGACCAATAGTAACAATGATACTTGCTGAACATAGCCTTGAATCTCATAAATTGTCACCTGTCTGCCTGTAGGACTCACAGACCTCAAAATCTCAAATTACCCAGGAAGAATTTGACAGAAACCCTGGAATCTGGGCTGAGTCTAAGACTCTGGGAACATTGATCTTAGGAAACTCAGGGCCTGGTGTTATTGGGAGGGATGAGGGGAGATGCCCAAAGTTGCTCAGAATCATGGCAAGTGTTCTTTTCCCTTTGGCTGCAGAATGTCAGCATTTATGGGAAGAAGTCGATCAAGTACTTACAGGATCTGCTTAATCAGGCATAATTGTCACTATGTGACTGGCAGTTATTGGAAGATCCTGCGTAAGACAGTGCCAGAACCAGTATGCAAAGAACTACTTACATTATAGATAGCAAAAGAAAAAGTAGCTTTTTCCTCAGTACAGAAAATCAACATGATGCATTAAAAGACCATAAAGTTTGGCATGTGAGGGATTGGGGATCAGATTTAGTTTCAAAACTTATTTCCTTCAGTTTCTTAAGCATCTAAGATCCAGTTATTTCAAATGTAAAGGGGATGTTAATGTCTACATTGTAGGGTTGTTGGGAAGCTTAAACAAGTAAAGCAGCTAGCATGCTTTCTGCAAGATTTTACCTCTTCCAAGCTCATTATTTGTATCATATAATATTAATACCATTCAGATTTAAGCATGAAGAAGTGCTTCCATCAGGCACTTTCAAATTTGTACCATAATGAATCCCACTAAGCATTGTTTCTGCCTTCCGTAAAATTTAGAAATTATTTTGCCTAGTCTTTTTCAAGGCACACAGTGTCAGGCATTTATCATCATTTATTCTCCACATATACAGACATATACTCATATTCCAAACATAGCTTCAATTGTCAAAACACTCATAAGTTATAGGAAATAATTTATTAATTATTTATACAATATTGAACTATCATATTCACACCAATGGACTTTAATGAGAAAAATTACTTCTCATCCTGAATATTAAAAAGAACTCTCAGGATTCTGATTTATATAGATTTTTCTGGACTGTCTTTTTTATACTACCTACCTTTAGAAATGTTTTATTTACTGTGCTGTTAGAGGTCTAGGATAGTTTTCCTCTGAAAAAAAGCCAAAATTCTTCAAATATGAATGAAAGACATAATTTAAGGATTATTTGTATGTGTATTTCTGAGACATGAATTAGATATCATATAAATTACTATTAATAAAAATCTATCTTTTCTTCAATAATTTCAAAGCCGCCTCCCATTTTAATGTATACAGCAGTGTTGATACAGAAAATAATTTAATTATCTAATAAATTTGTTATTTTAGCTGAATTAAAAGCATTTTGAATCTTGAAATATCCTACACCACATAAGATCTCAGATTAAACTCTATGGCAATATCTAAAAGATCAAAATATATCCTTCCACAGAAGAGAAACAGGATACAAAATTTACGGTTGTTTAATTAGCATAAAGATAGCTATTTCTCCATTGTTTGCTTTGTCAATCAGGAAGTTTAATAAACTGACTTAACATTTGTTTATTTTATTATGAGCTTTCAATGGGTAATGTGTCTATTGCCCTACCTGCATAATTATAGCAACTATTAATTGATGTCTTTCTAAATAAATAAAACTCTGTTAGACACTTGAAATAAAGAATCATAAAATACATAGTCTTTTCTGTCAATAAATTTGCAATCGCTCTGGAGAGGCAGTACCAATATCAAAGACTATGATAGCAAACCAATCCCATCACAGCATATGCATCACAATAGAGCAAAATCCCAGCTGAAGAGCTCAGTGAAGGGAGACGTCCCTACAGGCTGTGAGACTGGCATATTTGCTTTCTAAACTGAGATATTCTGGTTTTCAAAGTATACAGTTGTTTGTGTGTGTACTCTATTTTTTCACTGTATTGTTTTAAGAAGTGGAAGACCACAAAGACCTAGTATAGATAAAATTATATACTAGGTAAGCTACTTGTGAAGTAGAACTTCTTAGCTATATACCATATGATTTTTAAGAGGAATTGTCAATTAAAAACAAATTGACACTAATTACATCAAATTGAGCTTCAGTTTACTACAGTACAACAAATGATTCATTTATACATTCTGTTTTCATTGGGTGTTGTGAAAAATGGTTTGCATTTCAGTGATTAAAAGGAAATCTTTGGCACAATTTTTCCATAAGCTTATTTTTTTAGAGATATTTAGAGCCCAAAAACATGATCCCAGACCTATAAGAATTTATCATCTAGCTGGGAAGGCAGCACTCGGTATGTAATATAGTAATACAAAGTGGGCAAATGTTAAAGATTAAATGAGCCACAGCTGTCTCAGTAAGGATACTATTCCCCAAACAAAAGGAGCCAATTTTTTTTTAACCATGAGTCTACGAATATAAGAATAATGCTAACATATCTCTTTTTGGTTTCAAATTTCCATTATCTGAAATAATAAAAGACAGGTAGAAGAGAAGTCCTGGAAGAAAATGGCTCCTAAATATGCATTGCTAGAATGTCATAAATAACTTTTTTAACAAAATTATATACTAAGTACTAAACTTGGAGCCTGATGGTTATTTCTTCAAGAGGGGGATTACCATATTCATGGAATCATAGGTGTCAAAGATGAAGGGGACCTGGAGAGGGTCTATTCCAAAATCACCATATTGTAGGAGAGATTTGAGATAGTAGAGGGGTAAAGATATCTATCTATCCATGATCACACCAATTTGCAAGTAAGAAGAATTCAGATTTTTACTGAGATCTGGAATTAAGCCTATGCTTCTTTCTTCACATCATGCTGCTTAACTATAAGTAAAGCACAGGGCATTGGGCAAAGCTAGATATTTAGCAAAATGTTGCTAATTGAAGTTAGATCTTATAAAGAAAAAGCAACCTCTCTCATCCTTACAAATTCTCTGAAATTTACGTTTCCTAAACAACATACAGTCCATAGGTAGGAAAAAGGTAGATGTACAGTAGTCTACATATCATTAACCTTAAGGAACAGCAAATAAGTCAGCAGTATAACGTTTGTCCCATAGAATCATTGTGAGAGCACTATGCAAGAAGAAGAGAATTTACCAATCAAAGGAGCCTTTACAAATTGTTCTCATGACTTCCATACGAAATAAAGGATCTTCACCAGCCAACTTAAAGAAAAATCATACCTCCTATAAGGTGTCTTGAACACCATCAGAGCCTTGTGAAACAACATTTTGATTAGCAAAGTGATAATGAATCACAATTTTGGCACAGGGTTTTGCTACAGTTTTACTTAAATCAAGACCAATTGGTTGAAAAGAAGAGCTACACCAAGAAGAAAGATTCATTTCATGAGCTGCATTTTGATGAGGCTTCTTTATCCTAGAATTTAAGTTCCATACTTTCCCCAGGACTCATCATTGCCTGATGATAATTACAAAGGTATGGTAATGGAGGGCTTTAAATCAAACACGCATGGTAGATCTGCTGTCACTGCAAGAACCATCTCATTGCAAGCTGGCAGGGAAGGATGTGCTTGCCTTTCAACTGGCAGAGCCATCTTCTTGGCTGGCATAGAAACTAGCTCTGCCTTAAATCTTCCTGATTTAAATTACTGTTAGAGTAATTTGGCTAATTGAAAATGTCTGTCTTTGGAGAAATTTTTCATAATGTTAGTGTCATTTTCAGGGTGCTGAGGAAAATCTTCAGGGCAGCAGTGCTGCCTGGCTGCCTACAAAGCCCCCATTGATCAACAGTACCATCCAAAAACTCCACTTAGGCAAGGGGTCATCCAGGGACATGCCAATGACCCTCTCTTGCCAAATGGTATACATGAGCAAAGTATCTCTGAGAGAATGCGAAGCACCCAGTAAGGCAGACCATGTAGACAGGGTATTCCCAGCCCATCCCGAACAGCTCCAGTTATTTCGAGAAGTAGTGTGGAACTGGAGCAGTCTTAAAGGACAATTGGCCATCTTTAATTTTAAACTTAAATTTGTGTGACAGGCCACCTGAACGAAATAAGCAGGGGGAAAAAAACAAGTCAAAGTAGACATAGCTTTACAATTGAGCCAGAAACCACAGTTAGGACACTGTGTCTTAAAAGTCGTGTAAAGGTGTTGCTGGGAGTTGCTTGGAGGTTGGCGGTGCGGGGCTGAAGGGTAGCAGTTGTAGTGATCATGTCTCGCAAACAAACTTACTATTCGAACAAATACAACAAGCAGTTTGAGTATCGGCACGTCATGCTGCCCAAAGACACAGCCAAGCTGGTTCCTAAAACCATTTGATGTCTGAATTTGAATCTGGTGTTCAGCGGAGTCAGGGATGTGTCCATTACATGATCCAGGAACCAGAACCTCACATCTTACTGTTCTTGTGCCCACTACCCAAGAAGCCAAAGAAATGAAGCTGGCAAGCCACTTTTTAGCCCCAAGTTTTACATAGCTGTCCTTACTTCCCAGCATCTTTCTGATAACATTATTATGTTGACTTCATGTTGCCCACTTTGATATTTAAAAAATGTTCAATACACTGTTTGAATGTGATGATGACTGCTTTGCTTCTTGAGTAGAGCCACCACTATCATAGCCCAGACAGAGAAGTGCTCTGTAAACCCACAGTCTCAGTTAAGTAGGACCCCAGAAGCTATTGTGTGCTTTGTATCCAGAACATACTTGGAAGATGGAGGAAGCATCTGAGATTAAGACCATGGCTGTTACAGGGATCATGTAAACTTGCTGTTTTTGTTTTTTCCTGCCGCGTGTTGTATATTTGGTGACTTGTGGATTTATATTTCAATGTTCTGGAAATTTTCCATTTTATTCAAGAAATCTGTTTATATTAAAAGCCTTGATTAAAGAGGAAGTTTTTAAAATAAAAAAAAGTTGTTTAAAAACTTTTTTAATAAAATCACAATGAATTCAGTGTTGCTTTTCCGTGTTTTTATTTCCTAATTATTTCATCTCCTTTTAAATCTCTGAATCTCTGAGTTAATTTTCCTTAACCTTTAAAGCACTAATCTGCTAAAAGAAAATGAGCAAATCTTTAATTATTGTCCTGAAATGGGAGGTTAAATTATATATGACCTACTCAAATAAAATTCTACCACAATGCGTCAGTAAATTCAACAAAACAAACTGGTATCATTAGTAGGAAAAAGAAGTCAGTCTCTGAGAAGGCAAATCCTTTTTGTTTTGTTCTTCCTGTTCTGGCCCATCTTAACCTCATTGGGCCTCCAATTCTCCCTTGTCCTGAGATTCTGAGTCCCTTATCTAATTTGGGTCTCATAACACTTGCTGGTCTTACCAATCCTCCTGTCATCCAATGACTCACTCTTTTCTCTGCTTTACTTCTCCTGAACACTGTCTGGTTTCAAACTTGTCCTTCTCCCTTTTGCGGTTTACTGCTTCAAAGTCTCCTCAACTGCCAAAAACTAGCATTTATAAACATTCATAAACACAGAAAGATTTCAGTTATAATAATCAATCCAGGACCACCCAAAACGAAGACTTAGCTTTGGGATCTGATATTACATCAGATGTGCTGTCTTCAAAGCTCATTTCTAAAGGATCGGGAATACGCATTGATGAGCACTCTCTATTATATATTCTAGGTTGAGCCCTTCTATTTAAAACTACTACCCAGCTTGGAGAGCTATCTTCTACAGTTTATTTGTAAGTCAATTCTTTGGAATGCCTTTTCTAGTGGAAACTGTCATCTATAGATTGGTTTAAGTCCCAGGCCAACTCCAAATATATATCTAGCCCACAAAGTGCATGAAGAATAGTACTGAACTAAAAGAAATTGGAAGTCTCATATAGATAAAGTTGAAAAGAAGCATAAAGATTATATAACCTAACTCTTTTAATGGTATAGATGAGAAAATGGAAATATTAGAAAGCTAACTCTTCCATTCTAATGCAGCATCTGAGAGGCAGAACTAGGAGTTCTCTTTATTGCCAAGACTGGGCATTATCTCAATTGACCCCCATGACAATCTTGAATGATTAGCATTATTATTCACATGAGGAAGGCAAAGTCAAGAGAGTCCAAGTAATTTGGTCAAGGTCATACAGCTAGTACCAGTAGCGTGGTAAAGTGGAATTTAATCTCAGTTTTCTCAGGCTTTATTCATACTTCAGTCTACTGCCCGTCATAGATCTAGTTATTATTTGTCACCACTGTTTCATTGAGAATCTGTCTAGAGCCATGACTAATATGTCTAGGATTACATTTCTTCATTATATAATGGGAGAAAGGTCACTTTCCTCACCTACAAGTCCAAATCACTAGTGATAGCCCTATGATCTAGAATAGAGGCCAATAAGAAAATTTATGAATAATAAATAGAGCAGTTAAACTGAACCCTGGGGGAATGCAACTTTCTTTACTTCATGTCCCGTTCCAGCTACAGGTCTATATTATCTCTCCTTCCCTTTCCAGCTACTTTCTCTTTCTTAACCTTCCGTTTATATAACAACTTACTATAGTCAGGATTCTGTCCCCATCATTCCACCAAAATTCATCTAAATATATATATCTCAGTGACTTTTTAGTAGATAATTCAAATCAGTATTTTTGAATCAATTTTCTCATCTGTGTAGGCAGCATTTGATAGCTTTAATTATTCTATTCCTAAAACTCTTTCTTCCTTTGCTTTTTATAAGCCCATTCATCTCAGTACCATTCCTTATCTGCCTTATTGATAAGCTCTTGCTCCTCTTCCTGGTCTTAAATGTTTGTGTCTTCTAGAATCTGGTCTTGATCTTCTTTTCTCTAAAAACCAGTGTTTTTCAACTTTTCCTGAACATTGGAATCTGTAAGGCAGTATACAAATTATAATAGGAAACCCTATGAAGGGCAGAGTACAGACCTCCATAAATCCACTCCTCCATTAAAAAAAAAAAAAGAGAGAGAGAGAGAGAATACTACAAAAATGGGGAAAAAAAATAAACTTTGGAATCTGTAAGGCAGTATACAAATTATAATAGGAACCCCTATGAATGGCAGAGTACAGACCTCCATAAATCCACTCCTCCATAAAAAAAAGAGAGAGACTACTACTAAAAATGGGGAAAAAATAAACTTTGTCAGAACTCTAGCAATTAAGCAAAGGCTTGCAAAAATCTGAGGAACATTTATTCCAGAAAATCAACTGGCCCTTGGTAAAAACAGCAAGCTTTGTGGCATTTCAATCTTCCCTATCCCCTCCCTATGTCCATGGTAGCCTTCCAATCAAAAGCTACACAAACTGCAAACTCTAGAAGGCCAGGAGCCACTGGAAGGAAGTGAATGGGTTTGGAGTTCCTGGAAAATTCCATCCCTAGAGAACTGTCACTATTCACCTCACTAGCACTTTCATTCTCAGGGCTTGTTTTTATCTGATGTGACTGATAATTGACTCAAATCTAAGGCAGGAGCTCATTTGGTATGAACAGCCCTGTCCTTAAGAAATTTGTTGAAATCAGTCAGTGCCAATTATTCAATTGTGCAGCTGAGGCAGTGACACAAGTTGGGATAAGTGAGAGACTTAGCAAAAACTTTAAAAGAAAACATTGGGGGATGGGATTTTCATATGGAACATTGAAAATATCTAACTTATTCCTGGAACTCTAGAAGACCATATGCACTTGCAGGGAGGTGCACATGTGCAGGAAAGACCTGGGAGGCCTGAATCACCTGTGGATAACTCTGAGGCTTTGCACAAGCAGGAAATGAAGGCTAAAGTAGAGTTTTTAAACTACCTGCTGGAATCTCTGAGTTAATTTTCATTAACCTTTAAAGCACTAATCTGCTAAAAGAAAATGAGCACATCTTTAATTATTGTCCTGAAATGGGAGGTTAAAATATTCCCCTCAAACACATGCACTCAAAGCCCTTCAGCAAAACGACATCAACTTACTGGTTCAACACATTCAAAGAAATCTATGTGAAGTCATTAGCTGACCACTAAGCTAACTGAACAGAGATATTGAGGGGTATACATGACAGAAAATCAGGCTCCTCACTATTAATTCAGGAAACTCAATAAACAACCTCGCATCTATGGCAACAAACTAACAACACCCACAGCTAACACTGTAATTAATCATAAAAAAAAGAATGCTTCTCCTCTAAGATCAGAAACAAGACAAGGATGTTTCTTATTCCTATTTTAATTCAACATTGAAGCCAGATTTGAAGCCATATATTGCATAACACTACTTATATGAATTGTCCATATGAACTTAGTATGCTAAAAAACACTGAATTGGACACCTTAAAAGGATGAATTTTATATTATGCAAATTATACCTCAATAAACCTGGTATCAAATATATTGATATATGGACTCTATCTCCATATACTCCCATTTAATGCTTGCAAGATGTGACCTGCATCTTGAGAATATTTAAAGCATTTCAAATGATTCTGTTGAAGAGTCAACATTGAGACCCACTGGTCCATGTCACCTCTTTGGGAGAGTGATTCTAAATCTTGGGGTGCCACTGGAACCATTCAAGGAGTTTTTGAAAGGTCAGTGTTTTTTACAAGGAACTTAAACAAATATATAAGAAAAAAAAAACTCCATTAAAAAGTGGCAAAGAACATGAATAGACAATTTTTAAAAGAAGATATACATGCAGCCAACAAATATGTGAAGAAAAGCCCAGCACCACTGATCATTAGAAATATGAAAATCAAAACCGCAATGAGATGACATCTCACACCAGTCAGAATGACTAATATCAATATTCAAAAAATAACAGATGCTAGAGAAGTTGTGCAGAAAAAGGAACGCTTTGTCACTATTAGTGGGAGTGTAAAATTAGGTCAACCATTGTGAAAGACACTGCAGCGATGATTCCTCAAAGACCTAAAGTCAGAAATGCCATTTGACCCAGCAATCCCATCACTGGGTATATACCAAAAGAAAAATAAATCATTCTGTTATAAAGACACATGTACACATATGTTCACTGCAGCACTATTCACAATAGCAAAGATGTGGAATCAATCCAAATGTCCACCAATAATAGACTGGATAAAGAATATGTGGTACATATATATTATGGAATACTATGCAGCCATAAAAAGAACAAGACCATGTCCTTTGCAGGAACATGAATGGAGGCGGAGACCATTATCCTTAGCAAACTAATGCAGGAACAGAAAACCAAACACAGTATATTCTCACCTACAAGTGGGAGCTAAAGGATGAGAACACATGGACACACAGAGGGAAACAACACACACTTGGGCCTATTGTCAGGTGAAGGGTGGAGGAGGGATAGGATCAGGAAAAATTACTAATGGATACTAGGTTTAATACCTGGGTAATGAAATAATTCAAACCCCATGACACACATTAACCTATGTAACAAACCTGCACATCCTATACATGTACCCCTAAACTTAAAATGAAAGTTAAAAAAAAAAAGAAATGTCAGTGCTTGGTTCCTGCCCCTAGAGATTCTGATTTAATTGGTGTGGAATGCCGCATAGGCAATACAATTTAAAAAATATTTTTTAAAAAGCGGTTTCTTATGTATACCAAAGTTGAGGTACACTGATCTATCGTCCTATCGACTCTAAATTTTCAGCTCAGCCCTTCTACCTAATGACTTACTTTGAATGTTCCATATGAATCTCAAACCCAGTCTGTTCAAAATGAAACTCATCTTCTTTCTAAAATCTTATTCTCTACAATGCTCAATCATCTAGATTTCAAATTATAAATCCAAATATGAACATTGTCTTTTTCCTCTCCTTCATACTTCACAATCACTCAGTTCCAGCAATATTGCTGTCAAAACCTAACCATCAAATTTACCTATTTCTTTTAATCCCCACTGCCTCTTCTTCAGTATATGTGTGTATTTATCTCCTTTCATAGAATCATTATCAATTCTCACTACACTCCATAACTCTATACTTCATCCCTTCCAATGCACTTACAAGGCTGCTCAGCAGAGCATTCGAAATTGCAAATCTGATTACACCACTCCCCAGTTTAAAATCTTTCCTTAGCTCTCAAGTGATTTCTGAATGAAATTCACTTACACTGATTTTTAATTATCTGTTCCTACCTAATTCTCTAGCCTTATCATTCATTTCACCATGCCTCTCTCCTTACCCTATCCTGTGGTGATGGAAGACTGCTTTCAATTTTTCTAATGTGCTTTACTCTCATAACTTTCAGGCTGATCCACCACCCACCTCCGCATATCTAACCCCACCTCCGTCACTGAAACTCATACTCACTCTTCAATACTTAGCTCAGAAAAAACATCCTGGTGATTTCCAGTATGAATTAAATTCCCTGCTGTGTGTTCTCATATATCCTGGGCATTCTTCTACTACAGAAATTATCACTCTTGCAAAATTGTCTGTTTAATCTCTCTGTTAAACTGATGGCTCTCTAGGGCAGAAATTGTAACCTCAGCACTGAGTAGAGAAACAACATATAGTAAATGCTTAATAAACTAAAATATACAGTAAAGGAACAGTTGATTTGTTTTTTTCCAGATTGTATATTGTAGCATTAGAATATACTCATCTTTTATTGCTAATTTTTAAGAATTATAAAACAGAATATATATTGCAGAAATGCATACACACACACACACACACACACACACACACACACACATCCTGTATTTCTATTTATATCTGTATGTGGGCATACATATGAAATACAGACACCCAAGTACACACTATGTATATTCATATATAGGGAAGAACCTATATAGAAATATAAAAATATTAATAATGGCTCTCTAGATTCTTCTTTTCTTGTTTAGGCTTTTCTGTGTGAACATGTATTATTTCACAATGAAAATAATTTTTAAAAGATAAACTTGTCTAATTTTTCCCTACTGATTTTACCTGCTACAGTTTTTATTCTAAATCAGCCAAACAAAGCAGAATGTACTCATGCTTTTCCCTGTATGTGTGTCCTGAAAACTAATTTGTACTGACATAGAAAAAAAATGTTTGAATTTCTCACATTTTGAGTCATTATGATCACCATTAACAAATTATAATTAACTGCCTTCATGTATCTTAATATAGGAGAATAAAATGTTTAGGTGAACCAAAAGAGAAAACCTTACATAGTTATTTCTTAATCAACACAAAGTATGAGAAAATCACATTTAATTAAACTAAAAAGACTATACATTGATTTAAATATGTATTTGAGAATAAACATTGCACTTTGATTTAAACATTGTTTACTTAAAAACTTATATCATGTATTCAGAGTAGCAAAGGTTGGCTGGGAAAAAATGTTCCTTATCAAAGCAGTTAAAATTATGCTGTGGATAATATAAGGTTCAGGTACCATTTTAGAGTGACATGCATTCTTAGTTGGTAGACTACTTCCCTGATTATGCCATTAATCTGACAGAAGCATATGGGCATTAAGTTTGAATGTTATGAAACTGCCTTTGCAAAAATCATAACTGAGGAAATTATGACAGGGAAAGAGATCAGACCTAACCAACTCCAACTTGCTTTCAACCTTTAAGATGTCCTTGTTCATTCCTGGGCATATGCCTAAATAACCTGGGGAATAAATTTCTGGCTTGACTCTGAAACAATATCGATAATAACCCTTTCCCGAAAAGACCCCCTTCTTTCCTAGGGACGACTTTGCCTTTGTAAGACTAACACTGGCTACAAGATTAGAAATTATCGTTTAGTGGTCATGCAACCTCCAGCTGCAAGAGTCTGAACCTCCCCAAATTGCTCTTGGGAATAACATCACTGTTGTAAAGCATAAGATCAATGCTTGAGATCTTTTGCAGACTCTGCATTCTGATGCAGCAGATGACACAACCCAGAAGGGTAATCTGACTCAACTAGTTCTGCCACCCCATCTAGGAACAGAAGTCAGCAAGCAGAACTCACTTGGACCCCCTATTATTTCATCTCCAACCCAACCAATCAGCACTCCCCACTTCCTGAGCCCCTACCCACCAAATTATCCTTAAAACCTTCGGTATCCAAGTTTTCAGGGAGACAGATTTGAGTAATAATAAAGCTCCAGTCTCCTACACAGCTGCCTCTGTGTGAATTACTTTTTCTTAATTGCAAGTGCCCTGTTTTGATAAATGTGCTCTGTCTGGGTGCTGGGCAAGGTGAACCTGTTGGGTGGTTACAGTTATAAACTGTGTTATATTTCCGTTGAAAAGTCTTTCATGTTTACAAATTCTAGAAAGCACTATAAAACTCTTGATTCGCTTTCCTTTCATAAAACCATAGTTTCTAAACAATTTTAGATTGTTAAATTCAGAAATTTAACAGTTTCTGCCTCACCACTGTCACATACTCACAGCACAATTCTAGTTACTCTTCATCCTTGCCAACATTTGGTGATATCAGTCTCTTTCATTAACTGATTCTGGTCAGTGTGTAGTGGCAATTCATTATCATTTTTTATTTGCATTTTTCTGAATCACATCAGCTTTATCTATCTTCTATAAATAGAATTCTAATTTTCTGATACAACTTCTCCTTGTAATCATAGAGAATAAGCCCATCTCTTCTTCCTTCAGTGAGAGATTTTAGCAGTTATAGTTCACGTTTGACTACGCACATCTGCTGTCATATTCAGTAGATTTTCTATTGGAAGATTGTCTCTGGAAATTTATACATATATATATGTATATATATGTATATATACACATATACACACACATATGTGTATATATATACACACATATATATATGAAAAATAGAGAAAAATGAAATAAAATTTTAAGAAGTGTGTAATAAGAAAAAAAGCACAGAGGTTTTCATTTAAGATGGCTTACCAACTACCCTTGAGTTTAGCTTCCTTCCTTGCTTCCTCGAATCCCTTTTCTAATGACACAGAAAGTAAAGTGACAAAAAATAAATCCATAAAAGCACTTGAAAGCCAGGTGGTATACTACCACAAACCAGAAAAGCAAAGAATTCCTGGAAGATATTATAAAGCAAGTGGGAACAGATTGACAATGAAACCTAACATAGCTGCAGAACTCTAAGTCCTTACAGACAACGAAGAGCTCAAAATAGATTTTATTTATAGTTTTTTAAGCACCAAATCACACAAAGAACAAAAGGCACAGGGACCGGGAGATGGAATAGGTCACAGGGAGCTGTTCAGGTAATTAATTAAAGAATGATAGTAACTGTACTACGAACCATCTCCATCCTCAAATTAGTGAAACTCACATTTGTACCCAAGATCAATGTTTCAAGTTCAGCATTGAAGAATGAGAATTACATGCCCAGACTGAAATTCTGAACTGAAGAAATAGAGCAATACCTCAAGAGCATGCTATACATTATAAAGGAAATTTATCTGATTATTCAACTCTCTCTTCAACTAGGAAGTGAGTAAAAGAGGAGGAATGGATATTATGAGCCCATTTTAAAAAGTAAGGCCCTTGCAAGACCTAAGATTTGTAGAGAAAATAAAGTATTAAAGCTCCTTATGGGCTTCTCCATTGGTGATAGGACCTGTCCACATGCATAGAGTGACTACATAATTTCTTGTCCAAATCACAGCACTTCTGAGCATGACCAAAGACATTTAATAAATGTGCTTGGGTAAAAGGCATAAATGAAGACTCATGAAGTGATCGTGGCATATGGTCACTCCTCCACACAAATGGGTAGAGACAGTGCAATCATATGGACTCATGTTTGATGACTGGGTCAACTATGCTTGCTTGCTGATCAACCCGACAGTATAAAGATTCTAATTTTTTTAAAAAAAGAAATAAAAGTAACAAGACAACATTTTCTGATAACCAGAGAAAACTGGAATGGATTTGGGTATTGGATTATATTAAATAATTACTGCTAGTTTTGTGGCATATGGTGCTTTACAATTAAGTTTTTTAAGTCTTTACTTGTTCTATTAGCATGAGCATTAGCTACAAATTGAATTATGTGTGTCTAGGATTTGTTTTAAAACATTCTAGTGGGATGCTGGAATAGGAGGAGAAGGGGAAGGTGGTTAACATACTGACAATATATTGGTACTTGCTGAAGCAAATGAGTACATGGAAGCTTATTATTATCTCTATTTTTTACATGCTTAAAAATTTTGTACATGCTTGAAAATTTTCATAATACAATTTTTAAGTGACAATATAAGGGGTTTTCCAACTTAGAAAAACAGCATATGAATGAAAATGATAATCAATCTGGGAAGGCAGAATAAGTAAGAAATGATTTAGAGATCCCAGGAAGCTAAATCCTAAGGTAGGAGTAAGTAAATCTGAAGAAAAAAAAATTCGATTTGCTTCATATTCTCTCGAAAATCTCATGAATCCAAGGTAAACTATTAACATGTAGAAGTACAAGTGAATGTGAAGGATAAGAGGGCTTATTGAAAGTTTATATGAGAAGCAATTAGACTTCAAGATTTCCTCTTCCATGCTGCTCAGCCAAAGATCTGGCAGAATACCAGAGATTTAGAATGTGGAACCTAGTACAGAGCTACTCAGGATTAAGAGATATCAATACCAGATTTCGAACCAGGGATTCTATATTGAAAACAGGGGAATGAAGTAAAGTCTATACATTTATATTGAAATCCCCAGTCCTCTTTTTCCCTCCTAGCTCCAGGGATGCTGGTGGACAGATTTATACCATCCGAGCAGAAGGGAATTCTTATCTGGAGAATCTGAACCATTTACAAGAAAAAGATCTAAACCTATTGACTTTGAATCCCCTATGAGACCACCTAATAAAAACACTTTATGGTTAAACCTATAATCAACAAGTTACACATACACACAAACATTCTAATCAGCTTTTTAGAGACTAATCCTCATACATAAGCATACATCCAAAAATCACAAGATACCTGAGAAAAGTCCCTAACATTAAAAACAAACCCAAACAAGCCAACAGAAATATGAAACTTGAAGAAAAGGAAATCTATTCAAGGAGATGGGAGGAAATCATTATCAATATTCTCAGAGAAAAAAAGGTATGTTTATTTCATCCATGGAACAAGAACTGCCGCCTCTACCAAAAAAGCAACAATGACAACAAAAAAACCCATAAGACAAAAAGAGACTGTTGAAATTTAAAATATTAAAGTAGAAATCTAAAATAAAGTAAAAACACTAAAAGAAGATACTCTAAAACTAAATATAAAATGGAAAAGATAGGAAAATTATAGCACCAGTATAGGAGGTACAATATTCACAAAATAGGAGTTACCAAAAGGCTAACAAAGAAAAAAAATAAGTTAAAATTCATTTTCTGTAAATTTTCCTGAATTGAAGGGTCATTAAATTTGAAAGACTCATTGAGTGGCCAGTGCAATGGATACACATTAAGTGTCACTGCAAACTTCTAAAATGCTAGAAACAAAGATTCTACAAGAGTTTTTTTTTTTTTTTTTAAAGACATAAAATATCAGAATAAAAATGCTTTAACTTTCTCTGCAGAAGCACTAGCTACAAGAGACAAAATAAAAAATGCCTTTAAAATTCTGTGAGGAAGTTATTTTCAAACTAGATTTTTATATCTATCCACACTATCAAAGTAAAAATAAAATGAAGTAAAATAAAGACATTTTTGTATATAAAAATTAAATTTAAAAACCCATTTTTAGATACGTGTGCTATTGAAAAATTTGCCTCCAATGTACCCATCTCAAGAAATCGCTGTAGGACATGCCCCATCAAAATGAAGATGTAAAACCAAAAAAGAGGAATATTTGGGATCAGTTCAAAGTGAAAGGTGGAAAGAGTCCAGGAAAACAACTCCAAAACTGCTATGGAGAAAACCCAGTCAAGATTGGAACTAGCCAAAATGCTAAAGGAGAGATATGGTCAAGTAGACAAATCTCATATTCTGTATCAGCAAATACAATCACAAAACAAGTATGAGCTTCAGGAATTTTTTTAATTCAGAAAAAAGTAGAAAAAAGAGAAAAAGTAATCTGACATGAAGTAGACAACACCAATATCCCATTCTCTTTTCCCTCCCCAAAATTCTAGATCCCCATATCCATGCAATTAGACAAAGCCATGTGACTAGTTTGAGTCAATTAACTGTGAGCAAAAATAACAAATGATCACTTCTGGTCTTAAACAATGAAAAGCCAGTAGATTTTTCCCTCCCTTCTCTGTCTCCTTTCCCTTCGAAATCATTATTGAGTGGGTCCAGCCAGAAGATCAGAACATTCTAGATAGCTGTGTCATGTATGAAGGACAAATGCCCTGGTGAGTCATTTCAACCTGGAGCTGACTTTGCATGACTGAAAGCCAATGAAATTCTGGTGTTGTCCCTTACTATGGTATGGATTAACTTATTCTGGCTTATGCTATATTTTCCATAGTTCTATGTAAAAACATTCACATATTCATAATATAAATTATTGTTCTATCCAGAAGTGATACTGTGAAAACAGGAAATATGTTGTGTGAGAGTGGTGCATATAAAAGTGGGATGGGAGAGGGGAATAAGCATGTGTGTTGGTGTGTGAGGATGCTGGGTGTCAAAGGGAGCAAAATCCTGCTCTTCTGCAGTGAAGTCAGTAACAGTGTCTAAATTTCAAAGAAATGGTAATAGGAGAATGTCTTGTCCACAGCCTTGGGTCCTACTTTCTATATTGACACAAAGGTGAAACCCCTCTTGACAAGCACCTATAAGGCAGATCAATTGAGAACATACATTGTGTTTCACTTTCGAGTGTGACTATGAAAGTTCAGGTCTTTGATAGTGGTCAAAGGTCCTTTAGGTAATCGTTCTTGCCAGGCTTCCTCGCTTCATAGTGGTAAAGAGGATGAAGAGGCAGTGAGAGGATCTTCCTGGCAGCCAGGTATGTGTTTCTTTACCAAATCCACTTACTGTAATTAATTCAAGGAAAAGTACTCCTTTGACAGGAGCTGAGACAATAAAATCCTCTCCTTTAGAGTTTCAAACTGAGAGGGAAAGACCCTTGGTTTAGTATGCTCTATTTTGTTGAAATAAGATAGGGATCTCAAGGCTTGTGAAGTGGCTCTCTTCCCCATGGTGTTGACTGAGTGATAAAAACCAGCTTGCAACATGAGAAGAAAATCTATGTACAGAAAGATAATGTTTGGGGTCCTTACAACTTCCCAGTTCCCAGTCCTATGTGTGAAGCACCCCTTTTATGTGTCAACTAACTCAGTTTCTTTTCATGCTTAGAGCCAGAGAGTTCTGACTATTAAGAGTATGCTTATCGACGGGGACACAAAAGGCAGCTGAACTCTTTCCTTTGCACCTAAAAATATACACTTCTTAGGTAGTTAAGAGGGAAAGGCCTCAACTAGAATCTCTCCTTGCCGGCACGCTGATATTTATTTGACAGCCATACAAGGTCTTAGAATAGGCCTCTGACCCATCTTTAAAAGACACAGAAAACTGTGTCCAGGAAGCACCGTGGAATTAAGAGAAGAATGAATCTCCTGAACTGAATGATTTCACCGCAGTGTCTTCTGCCTTACCACTGTCACATACTCATAGTACAAGGTTTTAAAGGACGTGAGAAAAACACAACCCCTCTCTCTAACATTTATTTTTTATTAGAGAAGACTGACATTAATTATCTGTTTCCCTATCTCTAGACACCTCTGGAATCCTTTTGCTGAAGTGTCAGTCCAGGTTTATAACATCCCACTCCTGGAAGACAGAAGAAAGTCAAATGCATTATACCACCACGAAGGCATAAGTTAATAAAGAAAAATGATTAATCGATATTTGTGAGCCATACATTGAGGCAAAGAGAGTCTGCATTATCTCCAGAGTGTAAACCACTTTGTTGAGAGAGCACTTCTGAATCCACTCCGTCATTCTTGATTTAGCAAATGTGAGCTTTTCTTCTTTTTCAGTTAATAGCCAAAATAATTAGCGCAGAGTTTACGTGTACTGGGAAAGTGCTGTGTTGAGAGAAAAAGAGAAATTGTACAAACCCTGTGGCCAAGCAGGTTGCTGCCAGAAATAGAACTGTGAACATCAATCTGATTGGAAATGCTGCTGTGTAAAGGTGACTGAAACTCAGAAATCAGCTCATCATTTCCCATATTCACACCCTATGCAAGGTTCTCAGAGTGTCTCATCAGAAGTGAGGACAATAGAGCCAGCTTTTGGTTAAAAATCTCAGATGAAAGAAATGAGTTATTCACACTAGCATTAAGGAATACATTAAAACAAAAATGATTTAAAGTGTTTCCTTTGACACTGTCCATTCTCAATTCATACCAAAGTGAACTATTAATATTTTAAGCTTGTTGTATCTTGGTTTGTATTTTAGAATGGAAAGGAGCCCATCAGATCACATAGCTCCTTATGCTTGTTTTAAATGGCAGAGGAAGAGTACCCTCAGAAAGGTTAAGTGCCTAGTTCAGCATCAGCAGCTGGTGAAGAGCAGAAGAGTATCAAAGCCAGGCCTCCTGGCTCCTCATTAGTGTTCTTTCCACTGTACTTCAGGGAAAGTCTGTGAGAGTCCCAGTATGATAATGGGGATAATGTCACACGTGAGAAGGCCGGTAGTCTCCAAGGAATATCAGCTTCCCACTTGTGAGAGGGCAATTTTTCTCTTCCCAAGAGGGAGTCACAGCCTTCATTCTGAAAGCTATTTAAAAGGTGCAAATGTGTGAGATTAGAGCAAACTGCTAAAGCAAGTGTATTGCCTAAGCAGTAAAACGTAATGTCACAAGGAAAATCAGGTGATTTCATGTGCAAATTTTACCCTCTGAAGTCTAAATATCTCTATCATTCTTAAAGGAAAAAAAAAAAATAGGGCTTCTTGTCACCACAATTGAACTGCAGCTCCATTACTGGATCAATACTCCTGCTAGCAATATCCCTCTGGAGTAGCCTTGCTACACAAATTAAAACAGTTTTGGGCGGGGGGAGTAGTAATTCTGGGAAACTTAGGGAAAATGACCTCAAAACAGAATTGTTTAATAGACAAATCAGAGGCTGGGAGGGTGGGGGTGTGGTTGAAGGGGGTGGAATGGGTTACATTCTAATGAACTTTTTAATAAAAGAAGGACGTAGACATTGTAGCTTCCCAGAGGATAAAATGATCAAATGGATCTTTTCCCCAAATAAATACTGTGATGCTACACTTTCATGGTCAATAGTGCTCCATTTGGAGGTACCCTACGTCTCAAAAACCAATTTGGCTTATCTGTTTTCTCCTTCTTACATATATCTCAAAAGCTGTAACAGATTCAGGGAAATAGATGACCTAGTCACAAATGCTCACTTCTCTAGGGACTTGCCTTTAAATTGACCTTGAGCTTCACAAACCAAAAAGAACATTTGTGTACCTCAGGACAGTATTAAATCTGAAAAAAAATTAAATAAAAAATGAGGGATAGGCACAGTTGGTCAAAGCAAATAAATACTCATTTAGACAGCCAAGCCAATAGATAAGAATGCAGAAGCCCTATTAGCTGCTGATGCCTTATGGGGTATAAGCAGTTACAGGAAATGTCTGTTGAGATTAATGTCACACAATCATCAGTCTTTTACGAGAAATTTTAAAATGTGAAGTTGTTCAACTTTTTATGTGGCTTTGTGTTTCTGCTCTTTGAATTTGGAAGATTTTGTTGATATTGGGGAGAAAAAAAGTAACAACCTGGGGTTCAGTCAAGTAGTATATGAGTCAAGGAACATTTTATTATTTACTACGAATTTTAATGTACTGAGATGTCACCTTTCTGCTAAGTCCTTGTTCCCTTGTTCTCCGAAGAAGAAACACACACAACTGTGTGGTAATGTTAGTGGGATTATGGGGTACCAACGAATAAACTGAAACCAAGGTATGTGTGACTTATGACATAAATAAAAGCTGTTGCTATCATGAGAGGGAAATTCTCACAATTAATACTCACTGGCTTGTGAAGGGTGTGGCTGTTTTTAAATCTCCAACTGGCACCTAGGTATGGGGGCTATTTTAAAAAATTAGGGATGGAAGAGGTAAAGAAAAATCAAGGCTAAAGGTTGATTTTGCTAGTCAATCAGAAATAAACATAACCAAATTTTTTAAGGTAAAAAGATGATATAATAATTACAGCTTAGGGACTTACCTACTACTTTCTTAGTGCTGTAGATAGTGAGGCAAGTTAAAATAGCTATGCATTTTTAAATACTTTTCCCATAGAGAGATGCAATCCAGAATTCCTCCCTGAATCTGGGTTGGTTCTCTAATGGCTTTGATGAGCTGAACAGGACAAAACTGTCTCTGTGTTAGTTTCTGGACCTAGCACCTAAAAATCTGGCAGCATCTATTTCTCTTTTCTTAAAACATTCTTTCTCAGAGTCTTGAACCTCTACATAAGAAATGTGATTATCCTGAGAAAGTCTGCTGGAAGGGTCACAAATAGAACCTCTGGTCAATCTTTTTAGCCTTCCAGTCATATCTACATATGCCAGATATGTGGGTAACGCCATCTGGACCTCCCAACTAGTTCGTTTGCTAGCCAAATACTACCAGTGACCAACTGATGAAGCAGAAGAATGAAGGAGAATTGCCCTTTTGAGATCTGCCTACATTCTTGACCCAGAAAATTGTTAGACATCATAAAATATCTGTTATTTGAAGGCACTGAATTCTGGAGTGCACAACCAGAAAACGTAATAGACAAGCTCTTTACATTTATTAACCTATTTAATCCTCCTAACAGCCTTATCACATAGGTAATACTATTTTTCCCATTGTAGAGATAAACTAGAAGAAACAGAAGGTCAACAAGATTAAATAACTTGCCTCCAACAACATTGCCAGTAAAGGACAGAGCAAGGATCCAAGCTTAGGCACTCTGATGCCAGAATCTATATTCTTAGCCATATTTTCTCCATCAATTCTGAAATAAATAAAATCACCAATCTATAAATATTCATGGAGTGCTTGAAATATCGTAAAGCACTGATAGTTGTAATGTGGTAGAGGAGTCATGGCCACAGATATTCTTATAGCAATCATATCTAACAAAAAAAGAGGGATTCCCTGGACCTTAATTCAAAATAAACTACTGTATCTTCCTTAACTTATCATACCTCCTCTCCAGTTTTCTCTATTTCATCATTCCAATTATTTCCTCTAACACTTAACCCTATGTGAAATCACTTTGTTTGTTTGTTTGTTTATTTGAGAAGGAGTCTCGCTGTGTCACCAGGCTGGAGTGCAGTGGCGCGATCTCGGCTCACTGCAACCTCCACCTCCTGGGTTTAAGCGATTCTCCTGCCTCAGCCTCCTGAGTAGCTGGGACTACAGGTGTATGCCACCAAGCCGAGCTAATTTTTGTGTTTTTTTGATAGAGACGAGGTTTCACTATGTTGGCCAGGATGGTCTTGATTTCTTAACTTTATGATCGTCCTGCCTTGGCCTCCCAAAGTGCTGGGATTACAGGTATGAGTCACTGCGCCCGGCCTGTTCATTTATTATTTAGTTCCTTATTACCTTTCTTCCTCTTTGGAATGTAAGTTCAGTGGAGCTAGTGTGAAATGGTTTGAACACACTTGTATACTCTTATATACTTAGATTTACTTTATTTAATAAAAATTGTTAACCAAATGTTGCTGATATCTCATCATATCCTCTTTAGGCAACACCGCTAGCTTTAAAATGCTAAAGCTAACATTCAGGCTGAATATTTAAATGTTGAGGCAAAGAGCGCAGAAGAGATCTCCAGACCATTTCTCCCCTTTCCAGAGAACACATGCCATTTTAGCTAGAACAGATGTCCTTAACTTGAGCTCAGTGGATGAGATTCATATGGCCTATTGGCTGTTTAAAATTGCACCCAAATCATAGGTGTGTAGATTTGTGTACTTATATTTTGAAAGAAGGACCATAGCTTCTCTAATATCATCAAAATAAATCTCAAATCAAAAAATAGTTATTTTTTTAAAAAAGATTGTTTCTTAAACTTTCTCACCGCCATCTCCCAATAAATAAATTTTTTATAAAAATTCAATATGTGAGCTCTCACATACTCAAGAAAAATGGAAACAAAATTTCATAAAATAATATTTCCTCTGATTATATCACTTCACTTTAATATTCTCTATTTTATTTTATTCTACTTCATATTTGAAATGCTGATTTTGACCCACAAAGCTGATTTCACACTCACTAGTGAAAGGCACTGTTAAAGAAATAATTGAAACACATTTTTTTTTTTTTACCCAATTCTAGCACACTTACAGATAAGATTTTAAAGTCAGTTGAGAGAAGGTATGTCATCTTGGCAGATAGGTGGAGACGTATTTTAGGAGACATATTTTAGGGCAGATGTGAGCTTGTGAACTTTCCAATCATACTCCATAGCAGTCAGTGGCCTACCCTTCTACCCACTTTTAGAACACAAATAAAAGTATAATATGAAATAGGCTTTGTGAGTATGGATATGCATATCCATTTGGGCACCTGTCGGCTTCAGCAGGGGCACAGTGAGGAGGGGGAAAAATATGATAGTTTGATGTTTCACAAAGGAAGTTCTTTGAGAGCACATCCCGTGGTGAATCTACAAATTACCTACAGAACTTCACACAGCATCCCGTGGGTACACTGAATGGGGCAGCAGCAAGTACAGGGAAAAGATCACTGTACTGTGAATCAAAAGAAATGGGTTGGAGTCCCAGTTCCACTACTTGAGCAAGTTACACAAACTCTCTGAGCTTCTACTCCTTATTCTCTAAAATGATAAAGATAAAGGAACTTTAACCACCTAACAGGTTATGGTGAAGAACAAATAAAACAATGACTACAAAGACCTAGGGACTTTCTATTGTTTTCCCCTTAAACTAGATTTCACTGGTTGAGTAGAATTCAATTAATCTAGTAGTTATTGACAAACAATCCATGTTCATTCAATAAATGTCTCTTTTTCAGACAAATAATTATACAACCTTCATAATCTGAATTTCAATCATTTTACTTACTGACTTCCACCTCTTATCCTTACAGTTCATCCAGTCCATCTTCTGAAGAGAGGACGGACTTTAATTTCTTCAAAATCTTACTAGCAACTAGCTCCACCTTGGGATGGGGAAGTGAAGTTGCTTAGTGATATGGAATGAAGGCAGTGTAGAAGAGAATTAATAACAGAGAGGCAGCTTTGGTCAGGTGAAAAAAATCTGGCCTGCGAGTCACAAACAAAACAAAACAAAACAAAACATTGTTTAAACCTCAGATCCTTATTTCACTACCTATGTGTAATGGGCTTCATTGTGTCCCACAGAATTCATATGTTGAAGTCTGTGCCTCTTGCACCTCAGAATGTGATTTTATGTAAAGATAAGGTTTTTTAAATGATAACTGAGTTAACATGAGGCCACCAGGATGGGTTCTAATCCAATACGAGTAATGTCCTTATAAGAAGAAATTAGGACGCAAATATGTCCAGAGGGAAGATGATGTGAGAACACAGCCATCCACAAGACAAGAAGAGAAGCTTCTGAATGGAATCAACTCTGGCAACACCTTGATCTTGAACCTCTAGCCTGCAGAACTGTGAGAAAATTAATTTCTGCTGTTTAGATCAACTAGTCTGTGGTACATTGTTACAGCACTCTAAGCAAATATATTATGTGACCTTAGGTATGTTATTAGAATTAACTTTGAGAAACGGTTCTTCACAAATGGGGCATTTCTTTTGTCTTTATTGTCTCAAGATAGAAAGAAGAGGAGTTTGCCATAAGCAAGTAGGATAAAGTGATTATAGATTTTTTGAAATATAAGCTGTATACCCGCACCAAGAAAATGAGTAACATCTTCATGAAACTTGTTTAAATTCTCCTGTTTATAAAATCTTGTTTGGAAATCTTTCTTGTTATCTCCGTTTCGTACGTATATCTTCTTGAACAAGGGAAAACCTTGGGACTTCAAAATTGTGGTAAAAGTGACTTATAACCTGATTTCACAAATGTGCTCACAATCTTTACACTTACTAGAGCCTAGCTTGGTAGTCCTTAAGAGCTAAGTTATAAGCAAAACTCCTCTATCATTCCCTCAATTGCTAGGTGAAGAGAAACAGCTTTGCACTGGGGTACTACTCCAACCAATGAAAATTCCATTTAACCAGGGGAGGACTGGGAAAAGACAGGTCATTTCTGCATAGAGATTAAGCATGGCATTCGACATGGAATAAAAAGCAATATGAAACCCTTTGTCTTGGTATACTTAAATTTCCTGCTATGTTTCACAGAAGGGGAAAGTCTTAGTTTCTTTAATCATATAGTAACAGTGTGTGTGAGCATTGAGATGCATGTGTCTGTACACACATCAAAATATTAATTGTGGATAACAGTCTTCCATCTTTGCCCATGTCCCTGCAAAGGACATGAACTCATCTTTTTTAATGGCTGCATAGTATTCCATGGTGTACATGTGCCACATTTTCTTTCTCTTTTTTTTTTTTTTTTTNTTTGAGACAGAGTTTTGCTCTTTTACCCAGGCTGGAGTGCAATGGTGCGATCTCGGCTCACCACAACCTCCGCCTCCTGGGTTCAAACAATTCTTCTGCCTCAGCCTCCAGAGTAGCTGGGACTACAGGCACACGCCACCATGCCCAGCTAATTTTTTTGTATTTTTAGTAGAGATGGGGTTTCACCATGTTGACCAGATGGTCTCAATCTCTTGACCTCGTGATCCACCCACATCGGCCTCCCAAGTGCTGGGATTATAGGTGTGAGCCACCGCACCCAGCCTATGTGCCACATTTTCTTTATCCAGTCTATCACTGATGTGCATTTGGATTGGTTCCAAGTCTTTGCTTTGTGAATACCGTGGCAATAAACATATGACATCATTCTCAGCAAACTAACACGGGAACAGAGAAGCAAACACCACATGTTCTCATTCATAAGTGGGAGTTGAACAATGAAAACACATGGACACAGGGAGGGGAATCATCACACGCTGGGGCCTGTCAAGCAGGGGGTGGCTAGAGGAGGGATAGCATTAGGAGAAATACCTAATGTAGATGATGGGATAATGGATACAGCAAACCACCATGGCACATGTATACCTATGTATACCTAGCATGTTCTGCACATGTATCCCAGAAGTTAGATTACAATAAAAAAATCTAAAAAATAATAAAATAATCAGTCTTTACTTTTTTCAGTACTTTGCAAATATTCTAAAGTATTATATTTTTAACAAAAAAAAAATTAGATTGGTGGCAAATATACCTGAGAATTGCATTACTTTCAAAATAATCAGTGATGTTGGGAATCACTTACCAGTATATAGATAAATGAATACAATTGAATTACCATTGATAACATCAGAATAAAAGATAATGAAAGAAAACACTACTCTTTTTTTTCTGTTTTCAGAATGAAATGGGCCATTGAGAAACCACAGAGAGAACCTCCGGGGGCACTGGCTATGCCAGAGCATTGTTACATGTTATCCTTCTATGTTCCTTTGCAGATCCTTCTGATGTCCGACTGAAGATGGACCTGTGGGTCATGTGACAGCTCCACAAAGAGTTTGCATAAATCCATGCCTGTAAACTGTCTATTGTCACGACAGGAAAGTGCCTTTCAACTCCTTGAAACAGAAACTTCACTGGGCATTATTTTGTCTTATGATCCTGGATATTTCCTTTCACTCTTTAGTTTTTGATTATGTGATAAGAGGAGGCAGATGGTGTGGTGATCAATGATCAGTAGATCTCTTTTAGCAAAAATCTATCTACACGTTCTCATAACGGCCTCTGGTGCTCTTTTAGGTATCAATGAATTTTAGGCTATGTCACCAAGATGGAAACTCTCCAAAACTATATTTTTCACACCTTTAATTCACAAACACAAATAAAATCTATGTAAGACCACATAAACATCTGCATTCACATTTCACAGTAATTGCATCAGCTATGGCTTTTTGATGTTTTTTTAAAAAGAGCATGACCTCTAGAATTAGATACATATCTGGATTTAAGTTCTGCCTCTAACAATTAATGTTGTGTAATTTTGTGCAAGTTATTGCATTCATTCAAGAACTATGTATTGATTGCTTTTAATGATCCAGGCACTGTGCTAGGGTTAGGAGTTATAACTACAAACGTGATGATAATGTTTTCTGATATTATAGAATTTAGTCTAGTGAGAAGATGGACATTAAACAATTGATCACAGAAATAAACATAACAGACATAGGAGTACAGGTATCTCTTTTATATAGTAATATAAAATAGATCCTAAGTTACACATATTCCACAGCTTTTTGAACAGTTTTTGGTGGCTGGATTGTTTTGTGTAGATCAAGTTGTAATGGGAGTAGGTTTGTGGGTAGAAGCTTGACCAGATGGAATTGCTATGCATTTTGAAAGGAGGAAGTTAAATGTTACTGCCCCAGGGAATTGGGAGTGGGAATTACAGGAGGGAAGTCCTACACCTGCTGTATTAGCTGGATCCTGATTGGTGGTGGAGTCAAGGTGTGGAGGGCCTTAAGACTTGGGTAGGGAAAGGCAGAGGTTTCAGAAAAAGTTCCCACAGAACATTGCATACCTGGATTTTAGAATCAAATATTAGCATACTATGCTACGTTGGCCTCTTTGGGCCACCAACTCTTTAAAAGCACCTCCAAAAAATTATTAATGAGTTTTGACTTATAGTGAACAATTATGAAATGTCTACCAAGATACTAATCAGCAAGACAAAAATCTGCCTGTGTAGCTAAAACAACAGAAGCTATGACATAGAGATACAGATATATAGATATGAACACTGTATGACAGCATAGAGCAAACAAACCTGGTTTAGATGGCAACATTGGGGAAACATTGAGCAGTTTTTTAATCAGAGAACTAATGAGGACTTAGAGTAGCCAGGCAAATTTTGGGGGAGTACTTCAGGCAGCTTGGGTACAAACAGCACACGTGAAAACAAGAATGCATGCTCTAGAAGGGAAAGACTACCATGAGCCTGGAGTGGAGTGAGCAAGAAGAGGTTGTAAAAGGTGAGACTGGAAAAGTAGGCAGCAGGGTCAGAACAGGCAGGGCATGGTGGTCAATGCCTGCAGAATTTTATAGACCGCAATTCCATGCGGAGGGGCCATATGACTCAATATACATTTTTAAAAGATAATTCTGACTATTAGGAGAATTGGATGGGACTAAGAAGGAAAAGAAGTAAGCTAAATGAGAGACGACAGTGACTCAAATTAACACATTGTCCCTGGATATGAGCTAAGTGGCTTGTATGAGTTGTATACTGGAGGTAGAATCAAATCAATAGGACTGGTGATGATGTAAAGGTGAGGTGAAGGGATAGCCAATTTACCAGTAAAATGGGGGATTATTAACAGATCTACTATACAGACTCATGGTGAGCATTAAATAAGATAATGCATATCAGATGCACACAGGAAGCACCCAAAGTATGTAAGCTGTTATTATTATGAGTTAGTACAATACTAAGCACTTTAAAATTATTTTCAGCCATTCTAACTATTTAGAAAGTGAATATCTTTATATTGGTTGTCAGTTGAAGAAAGGGTAATCTTTGGCTAATTTTTAGCCTCAAAATCTTCCCTTTGCTGCATACAGGCCCTTAAAGCTGCTGTCGTTTTTCATCTGTTTGCAATGAGTGCCTCATAACTGTACCATATCCTAAAAACAACTTCAAGCCGGAGAAATGCTTAGGCTATTGAACACCCACTGGGGACTCAAAGAGATGACAGAGTAAAGAAGTATGAAAACTTTCATTAAACACTAACCTTTATGTAATGCATCTAAAGTTTCTATAAAATGGGTACATTCTTTATGGTTCAAATAAATAAAAGTTGATAGAAGGATTTTAGTAACCTAACTTCTTGCCTATATATCTTGAAACCATAATTATTAGGAAGAAAAATATTGTTTCTTACATGGCCAATACTTGACCTTGTGTAAAGATGTCATTTTCTCAACATGACTATAGGAATGACAGGAAAGACAGAGGGTCAGATAAGCCAATGCATGCTATTTGCATTCTGAGAAAAGGAAAAGGCTAATTGCAAGAGTGCAATGCAGGAGACAGAAAAACAGATCTTCCCTGGATGCTTTCCCAGAATGATGGACCTTTACTTCATCACCAGAGACTTCTCAATGTTTCCTCAAGCAAAATAAACACTGAAGGATAATTTTTCCCCTGAGGTTGCTAGAGGTGTTTTTCTACTTGTCAGCCTTGTTGCTTTAAGGTTCCAGTAATGGGCAAAGAAGAAAGCATAGGTACTTCAAAGATTCTGCACTCAGGTCACAATAGTAAGACAAAATTTCTCAAGCCTCTAACAGGCAGAACTGCAAATATGTCATTAACCGTGACCACAGAAGACTCAGTAGGATTTTTTTAAAA
Source organism: Cebus imitator (assembly GCF_001604975.1). Lineage (NCBI taxonomy): Eukaryota > Metazoa > Chordata > Mammalia > Primates > Cebidae > Cebus > Cebus imitator. Next base: position 7,355,059 of record NW_016107322.1, read on the forward strand.
ACTGAAGAAAATCATTGAGTCACCCAATCTGTCTCCCTGATTTTCATTGATTTACTTTCAAAGTTTCTGCAACAATTAATTGGTTATTATTTACAATATCCTTTCAGGGTGAATCAATGCTATTATCCCTGGTTTAGTTCAATACCACAATATTATCTCAATAACTTTTCTGTCTACTTAACTGTGTCCCTGGTCTGCAAGGATGTCTTATTGCATGATAGCATTTAATGGACGTTTGCTACTAAAAAATAGTCTTTGTGCTAGTGGATATATCTACTGACTAGTAAAGTGGTCCCCTGCCAGTCCACAACATAACAGGGTAAGACATTTAATAGCTTTAATGCCATTGGCTGTCAGTCATTCCAAGAATGGACTCTCATGCCACCTTCTAAAATAGGAAAGGGGTTGAAAGGTCAAATATGGGTAAATGAGTAATCCTCCCATTAGGGTGATGATGGCCTCTCACGCAAGATTGCTCATTTATAAATAAAACTAAATGTCCCTTTATCAAAATATATTGTAAGCATCTGCCTTCCCTAAACCAAATACCTATTCATTTCTATATACTTTGTGCCTGTCACAGAGCATGTTTCAAAAATATGTGTTGGCTGGGTGCGGTGGTTCATACCTGTAATCCCAGCACTTTGGGAGGCCGAGGCAAGAGGATTGCTTGAGTTCAGGAGTTCGAGACCAGCCTTGGCAATATATTAAAACCATGTCTCAAAAAAAAAAAAATTCAAAAGTTAGCCAGGTGTGGTGGTGTGTGCCTGTAGTCTCAGGTATTTGGGGGGCTGAGGCAGGAGGATCACTTGAATCCAGGAGGTTAAGGTTGCAGTGAGCTGAGATTATACCACTGAACTTCAGCCTGAGTGACAAAGTGAGACCTTGTCTTAAAAAAAATGTTTTGGACTAAATTAATCAGTTTAAAGCAGGAATACTATGCCTATTTGGCTTTCTCCTTTTCTCCAGCTCAATAAAATGGCTGCTAACCTGGTTTTTATTTTTCAGATGCCCTCAAGGAGTGGAAAATATGTAGGTAGAATGAGAAGTGAAAGTGCATTTCTCCTGTTGCCAGGTCTTTGGGTCTTGGCCACAGGAGACAGTGGTAATGATCGAAAAATGGAAGACAGAATGGCACAGAGAGGATGACTCCCTGACTTACACTACTGTGACTGATAATTATAACTTACTCAAAGCTGGAGTGTCAGTGGATTAGATGCATTCACAGTTCTAAGATATTCTAACAAAAGTATCATAGGTTCAAAAGTCAAGCAGAAATGAGAGAAGAGTTTAAACACCTGGCATTTCTTTTATTGCATTTTAAAACTTCTCTCCAGGAAATCTCTGCATTTTATTTTTCCATTCAGATCTGTTGACGCTCTTTTAAATAAAACTTATCACTGATATAAATAAGTTGTCATTTTCCCTTTGACTCTGAGTTTGCAACATCTGCAATGACAAAAGTAAATTGAAAGATGACAGGGGGCAGTGACTTTACATATAACAATGAAGTCATATGGCAAGAGCTCACTTGCAGAGAAACAGCATCCAGGCTAGTCCCAGGACAGGAAGCAGCTCTTGTTGTGGCAGTGAGGTGAGTGTGTGAGGCTCTTGTGTCTCTTCCTGAGAAAGGGATACATGTGCTTTCTGGGGTCCAGGGCTTAAAGATTTTGTTGTATCAGTGGTTAGTTTTGTTATTATAACAAACACAAATCACGCACACAAATTGGGAATGTTAGTTACACAAGTAATAGATACCCATATATTCTCCTATTGGCATCTTTTACACATTCAGTAACAAATGGCTCAGTTATATTTAATTATTAAATTTGGATTGGTGACCTATGACATTGGTACCATGGACCCACAGGCAACTGCATGAGACTCTGCTCTCTTATCTCCTTCCTTGACTTACTTTCTTTATTCCTTCTTCTTTTGCTCCAATTTCATACCGTCTACTCTTACGTACTGCCATCAATATGCTTGGCATAGTCTAACCCCAATGATGAAACACAGAGCTAAATTATAACTAAATTTTTCTTGTGAAGATATGTATTGGAACAAGCAATGGACCAGGGGTCTGAAGACCTGTTTGTTAGCCCAGGTTGTACTAATGGGTATCCATAAGATTAGCCACATTTGCTAGCCCATTAGACAACCCTAGAAGTCACCTGAGCCTCCATTTCCATCTGTGAAGTGGAGCTAAGAATGTATTTTCTTCCCACTCCATAAGGCTGTAGGATCAAGTGAGATTATGTACCTGAAATCTCTTTACAATCTGTAAAATACTATGAAATACCCTTGAATTCATACTTATGATCAGTCAGTATGGACTTGTATCTAGAATAAAAGTAAAATGATAAAATGAGGTGATTAGTTGGAAGTGTAAAAATAAAATCTGAAAAACTGTAGGAACGAAGTCAAAGTTATAATAGCATCAGCAATAATAACGTTTAATGTGATACTATTTACATCATTACTAAAGTATAGTAGATACAAGATGGCATTCAGATTTTATGTAATTGTCAATATATGGTTGATTTAATACCCAAAGTTTATTTGCCTAGCACATATCACAGATGCTAAGTTAATTTTGAGAAGCCATAATACCACCTTCCTCTGATCCCCTCCATCTCTGCCACATGCTTTAAATTTTATTTTCTGTTTTTTATGCATCACCATCAAGGTTATAAGGAAAGAAATAGAAATAGAAAGGATTAGTCAATACTAAGTATTTTTGCCAAACAACAACAAAAAATACACACTAAATTGAATGCTGGTTAATAAGATTATCACATGTAAAAACAAGTGAGGTAATTTTTTTTTTTGGTCCTACTTGGCATTTTAAAAGCCACAAGAATTTAGGTTTTGAGTTTTCTCCATTAGAATACATCAAGAAACTGAAAGAAATCCAGAGAATGGCAACCAAATTAAAAAATTTACCAAATAAAGGAAGGTAATGAGAATGAGGCAATCTTAGTTATGAGAAAAACAAAATAGCATAGTAAGAGGTCAAGGAAAGTAAATAGTTAATTTAGAGCCATTTTAAATAGCAAGCGAAGGATAAAATATCATGCATTAAAGTTCTTACTGGTTCTGTTAGAAGGGAACATACTCAGTGGCATGTCAATTATCCAGTTTTATTTGATTGTGGAAATGTCTAATTTTTAAGAATTAACTTGAGGATTATAGCTATAATCATCCACAATGCCAGCTTGCTTGATAAGCCAAAGTCTCCTCCATTCCTTCTTTTTTTTACATAAATGTCAGAAATAAAGATGCAAATATTCTGGATGCCATCCCTCAACACTAGTAAAATGCTAAAATGTAAACAGTGCAAAACAAAGTTAGACATTACAGAATAAACAATTTGTATTTTATTGCTAAATTATTCAAAATCTAATGGAAATTTAACCTCTATCGTATTGTAAACAGTAACACACCAAACATCACTGCTGGGGGACCATTTAATGGTGTTTTATTGAGAATATCATGACTTCCATGTTTCTGCACAGTGGGTAATTTATTTTCATTTTGGATTACAGGCAGAAAGTGTTTACTACTGACAAAGAAGACATAGAATTTCCTCCTTCTTCACTGCACTGAGACGGATGGCTACCACAGAAAATAGCATTGCCAAAGAGAACATAAATCCAGGTGAAATAATGGCACATGAAAGAAGGGCATGTCAGCACCACATGTCCAGAGAGAGGATTTGGCGAAATTTTGAAGAAAATCAAGCCTTCCAGAGGAAACCACTTGAGAAAGATTACATACTTTATGCGCTATGGTTAAAAGCATAAGCATAAAATAAATAATAAAAAAGTAATAATAAAGACGTAAGTATCATCACTCATCTAGATTTCCACCACGTTCCTCTGACCCAAACACAGTGTTCATTCCTGGAGACAAACCCTACTGACACTACAGGGATGTAACACACAAGGATGTAGGGTTGCAGAGTTAGCCAATGTGTATGCTCTCCTTGTAGTAACAAAAGGAATCCTGTCAATTGAACCATGTTCTGCATAATAGTGAGAAGATTGCTGTAAGCATTTAACAATGTATTTAGGACATATTTCCAGGTTAATTTTTTTTAGTCTGTCTTCAGCAGACATCCCACTGAAGACCACATGGGACAAGAGAAATATAAGACACACAGAGAAAGAATCCAGATCAGGCCAGATGTATTTGATCAGATGATGTAGGATTACTACTACTTCTTCATAAATTTGTATCAGACATTTCTAAAATGTTTTAAAAATGCTTTTATATAATTTTAAAAAGCAATTTCTGAAACATCAAAAATGTATTTATCAGAAACTGGAAATATTAAAAGTGGTATACTAAGAGCATTCCAATAAAGTCAGAAGCCAGACAAGTATGACTGTCACCAATAGTATATAGAGTTTAGCTCATGGAACAAATTTCACAAATGCATTCACTAATTGATTACATTTTGAAAAAGAAAAGATAAAGCTATTATCATTTGTAGGTGATATAATTATATATCTTTGTAATTCAAAATAAATAACAAATAATTTTATAACTAATGTTTATAAAGTTGCTCTATATAAGATAATATACAAATATCAATAGTTTTTCTCTATGAGTAAAAGTTACCTAAGAAAGTAAAAAAAATGAGAGAAAAATCTAATTAACATTAGTAACAAAATTTGATAATACCTAGGTATAAATTTAATAAGAAAGGAATAAAATCTTTAAGAAACCTGGATAGCCTACAAAAAGACAGATAGGAAGAAGCATACCATTTTCTCAAATGAAAATAAAATCCCATTCAGATATAAATATTTTTCCAATTATTAGATAAATTTAAAAGTATCCCAAGTAGAGGCTCTTTTTTTTTTTTTTTTTTGAAATCTGACAAGTCGACACAACAGCTACAAAATTTTTGAAAAAGAATAGGTTTGTGGCCTACCAGGAATTTCAATGTATTTCTTTGTTGTAACTATAAAATATAAATACAACAACAGAGAAGCAGGTCACTTGACTAAAACGAAGCTCATAAAATAATGCAAGTATATATTAGAATCTATAAATGATAAATTTGGCATTTCATATCAATGGAGAAAAAATATTTTATCCAACAAGTAGTATTGATGCAATTAGTTGTCAAATGAAAAAGAATAGTTGGACTCTTGTTTCGCAATTGTACCATAATAAATGTACCATAATAAATGACAGATCACTTAAAATGTAAATGTGAAAACAACAAAATTATAATCATACATGTTATGATTATAACAGCAGAAAAATTTTATAATGGAAGCAATATAAGCCAGAATAATAGCCAGATACCATTTTTTCTGTATCAGCTTGGCAAAATTAAAAAGGTTAGGTTTGATGTCAAAGTGGAAAAACACACTCTCCCATATTGCTGATGGGAGTACAGATTGTTTAAAAAATGTGTAGTCTCTATGACCCAGCAATGGTACTTCTAAGAATCTATTCTACAAAACTGGTGCCAAGAATATTTAGTCAAAAATGTGTTTACAATAGCATAATACTAGAAACAACTTAAAAACTTATTAGGGGCTAGGTACAGTGGTTCAGAACTGTAATCCCAGCACTTTGGGAAGCCAAGGTGAAAAGCATGCTTGAGGTGATTTCAAGATCAGCTTGGGAAAGATAGTGAGACCCCATATCTACCAGAAAACAAACAAAAAAAAAATTGAAAACTACCAGGGAGTAATTAAACACATCATAATACAAGTATAGAATGGAATATTGTGCAGTCACTAAAAAAAATTAACCTGGAAATATGTCCTAAATACATTGTTAAATGCTTACAGCAATCTTCTCACTATTATGCAGAACATGGTTCAATTGACAGGATTCCTTTTGTTACTACAAGGAGAGCATACACATTGGCTAACTCTGCAACCCTACATCCTTGTGTGTTACATCCCTGTAGTGTCAGTAGGGTTTGTCTCCAGGAATGAACACTGTGTTTGGGTCAGAGGAACGTGGTGGAAACCTAGATGAGTGATGACCCCATGGAGGACTAGGCAGAAATTAGAGTCAGAAAACCAGTTGCTGAGACAGTACTCCCATCCTTTTACTCCCATCCTTTTAACTAAAAACAATGTGAAGTATAAGCCCTTGGCAGGTGATTCCACCTTTCCTCTAAGGCCAGCTGCTGACAGTTGAGCAGAAATTCTCAGTGCACAGATGAGTTTTTATGAAAACCAACACCATGAGAAAAAATAAAATAAAAGGAATGGACACTTGAGTAAAATTAACTACGTAAGTAACCGGGAAAGATGATTATCCTCAAAGTGATGCAGGCAGATATTTTACCTAGGAAGTATGATAGAAGACTATGAAAAAAAGAGCAAAATATACTTGCTAAAATAAAAAAAAAAATCCTTAATAATATAATATCCATAGCTGAAAAGAAAATCAGTGAGTTGGAAGAGGAAGATGGGAGAATATTTCCAGAACATATAACAAATAAATAGTTTCAAAACAGAAAACGAACCATCAAGAGACAGAGAAAAATTCCCAAGAGCCCAACATTCATACAGTATGGTTTCCACAAGAAAAGGGTAGAGAGTAAAAAGGAAGTCAATTAACAAAAAATCAAGACATGCCTCTCTGAGATAACAAAATGAGCTCACCACCCACCCTTCCACAGGAGATGCCAAGGGGACCCAGTCTCAGCTCCAGCTCCTCTTGCTAGTCAAAAACCTATTCTGCATGTGAATCTGCTAGAAGCATGCTTATTTAGACTACAGTCAAAAATCTATCCTGCTTGGGTTGGGATCTGCTGGAAGGCATGCTTATCTAGGCCACAGAAACAGTCTCTAGTTTCTAGTCCCTGGTTAGCTTTCCCTCACAGCCTGGGTACCTTTCTTGGGTCTTTCTCAAATTCATCCAGGCCAGAGTCACCACACCCTTGGTGTCCTCATGAGACTTATAGCAAACCTGGGCTTAGAGCATCCTCTAGTGTTGAGATAGCTACAGTGGTCACGAGCTCAGGGAGCATAACTCCATTAGTCTGGCTAAAATATCTGAGGAGAGAAATGTTACAAACACAGCCAGATCATGAAGACTGAAATAAATACCAAGTCCCTGAGTGGGCAGATATCATCACACATCCATAAACATTAAGACCATTAGGAAAATGTAACCTCAACAAAATGACAAAATAGGACACCAATAACAGATCCTACAGTTATAGAGATGTGCTATCTTTTAAACAAGGAATTCAAAATAGTGTTTTAAGGAAGTTCAACAAAATTCAATAAAACAAAAAAATCAGAAATTTAACAGAAAGATAAAAAGAACATAAAGCCAAACAGAAATCCTGGAGCTGAAAATACAATGAATAAGATGAAAAATGTAATAAAGACCATTGACAGCAAAATTGATCAAACAGAAAAAAAATCAGTGAGCTCAAAGAAAGGATATTTGAAAATATACATCATGAAGGAAAGAGAAAAAAATGAAATGGAACATAGAAAGCATATAGGATCTATGGAACTACATCAAAGGAGTGAATACTTGGGTTACTTAAGTTAAAAAGGAAAATGAGAAAGACAAGGGTGGAATGCTAATTCAAAGAAATAATAGCAGAAAAATTCCCAAATCGGAGGAAGGATAAAAATATTCAAGTCAGGAAGATCATAGGTCACTAATCAGATTCAACCCAAATAAGAATGATGTAAGATACATTATAATCAAACTCTCAAAGGTTAAAACAAAAAACGAGTCTGAAAGCAGTGAAAAAAAAGAAGAAAATAGCATGTAATAGAGATCTAATATGCCTGGCAGAAGACTTCTCAGCAGAAATCTTGCAGGACAGAAGATAGTCAGATAATATATTCAGAGTGCTAAATAAAAACCACTGTCAACCAAAAACATTTTACCTAGTAAACTATTCTTCAGAAATGAAGGAGAAATAAAGACATTCCCAGAAAAACAGAAACAAAGAAAATTTATTGCTCTCAGATCTGTCCCACAAAAAATGCTACAGGGAGTTCTACAAACCAAAGAAAAATGATGGTACCATGATTGCTATTCAAATACTGCCATCATAGATAACTTACAATTCTGGAAACACATATCTTTAGTATAAAACCATAAGATAAAACTATCAAAATTAATAACTATAATAATTAATTAAGAGACAGGCAATATAAATATGTAAATTACGACAAAATTTAAAATTTGGGATGAGAATGTTGTTAAAATATACAGCTTTTAAAATTCTTTTTCTTTACAATCAAAGTTAAGTTGTTATCAATTTAAAATAACTTGATATAACTGTAGGCTGGCATTGTAAGCCCCACAGTAACCACAAAGCAAAAACCTATAAAAGATACACTAAAAATAAAAAAGCAAGGAATCAAAACATGCAACTAGAGAAAATCACCTAATCACAAAAGAAGGCTGTAAGAGAGGAAAAAAGAAAAAAAAAAAAGAAAAAAAAGAACCTACAAAACAATTAGAAAATAAATAACAAAGTAGCAGTGATTAGGGTTTGCCTATCAATAACTCCCTTGAATGTAAATTGGCTTTACATTCAAAGTAAATCTCTAATTAACAGAGCTAGAAGATATCTTAGTTGTTTGTGTTGCTATAAAGCAATACCTGAGGGTACGTAGTTTATTAAGAAAAGAGGATTATTTGGTTCATCATTCTGCAGCCCATACAAGAAGTATCTGCTTCTGATGAGGGCCTCACAGTGCTTCCACTTCTGGCAGAAGGCAAATTGGAGCTAGCATGCGCAGACATCACATGGTAAGGGCAAAGTGAGGGAAAAGGGAGGTACCAGGCTCTTTTTAACAATGAGCTGTCATGGGAATTAACAGAATGAGAACTCAAAACAGGGAAGGCATTTCACGAGAAATTCACCTCCATGACACAAACACCTCTCAGTAGACTCCACCTCCAACATTAGGGAAAAAATTTCAACATAATTTTGGAGGGTCGAGTATCCAAACTATAGCAGAGGGGCTGAATAGAGAAGAAAACGATACTCACTTATATGCTGTCCCTAAGAGACTTCACTTCACATGTAAGGATACATAGATTGAAAGTGAAGAAATAGAAAAACAGATATACTACACAAATGAAAACCATAAGAAAGCAGGAGTAGCTATACTTTTATCAGAAAAAAAGAGATTTAAGCAAAAACTGTGAAAAGAAGCAATCAAAGCCATAATATAATTATAAAGGGGTCAATACATCAAGAGGATATGACAATTATATACTCACTCAACATAAAAATGTTTTCTTATGTTGAAGAATAAATATAAAAGCAAATGTTAGTAGACCTAAAAAGAGAGAAAGACTGTAATACTGTAATTGTAGTGAACTTCAAAAACCCAAATCCAGCAATGGACAGGTGATCTGGACAAAAAGTGAACAAAGAAAACATTAAACCACACTCTAGTCCAAATAGACCTAACAGACATTTACAGAGTGTTCCATCCAGCAGTCACAGAACACACTTTCTTCTCAATAGCACATGGAATATTTTCATTCTCAAGGACAGATCATATGTTACACCACAAAAACAAGGCTTCGCAAATTTATAAAAATCAAAATCATATCAAGTATCTTTTCTGACCACAAGGGAAAAAAAATCTAGACATCAATAACATTAGGAACTTTGGAAACTGTACAACCACATGGAAATTAAACAACATGCTCCTGCATAACTAATGGGTTAATTTTTAAAAACTTTTAATTGAAACATTTTATTTCATTTTTAATTAAAAATTTTTTGTGTCAAATGAAAATGGAAACACAGTATATCACAAATATATCAGATACAGCAAAAACAGTTCTAAGAAGAAAGTTTATAGCAATGAATGCCTATATCCAAATATAGAAAGATTTCAAATAAACAACATAATGTTTCATCTCAAAAAACTAGAAAAACAAGAACAAACTAACTTCAAAATTAGAAGGAAAGAAATAAAAATTAGATCATAAATAAAATAGATACTAAAAAATACAAAAGATCAATGAAATAAATAGTTGTTTTTTAAAAAAATATATAAATAAAATTGACAAACCCTTAGCTATACCAACTAAGGAAAAAAAGACTACTCAAATAAATAAAATAAAAGATAAAAAAGGAGGAATCACAACCAATACTACAGAAATTCAGAAGATCATTAGAGACAATTATGAACAACTAAACATCAACAAATTGGAGAACCTGACATGGACAATTTCCTGGACACATACAAAATACCAAGATTGAATCACTAAGGAATAGAAAACCTGAACAGATCAATAACAAGTAACTAAATTGAATTAGTAATAAAATACCTCTCATCAAATAGAAGCCCAGGTTTGAATGATTTTATTGCCAAATCCTACCAATATTTAAAGAACAAACACCAATTCTTCTCAAACTATTATGCAAAACTGGATGGACAGAATTCTTCCAAATTCATTCTCCAAGGCCATCATTACCCTGATACCAAAATCAGACAAGGACACAATTAAAAAAGAAAACTATAAGTCAATATTTCTGTTGAAAATGAATTTAAAAATCCTCGCCAAAATATTATCAAACTGAATCCAACAACACATTGAAAAGATCATTCACCATGATCAAATAGGACTCAACTCAGGAATGCAAGAATGGTTTAACACATGAAAATCAAATAAACATGATATATCATATCAACAGAATGAAGGACAAAAAACAAATGATCATCCCAATAGACAAAGAAAAAGCATTCAATATAACTTAGCATTCCTTCATGACAAAAACCCTAAATATATTAGGTATAGAAGGAATGTACCTCAATACAATAAAGGCCATATATGGAAAAACCCAGAACTAACATCTTACTGACTGCAAACATGAAAGCTTTTCCTCTAAATTCTGAAAGAAGACAAGAATGCTTGTTTTGACTACTTCTATTCAATATAGTACTAGAAGTCTTAGCCAGAGTAATTAGGCAAGAGAAAGAAAAAGACATTCAAATGGGAAAGATGTAAGTCAAATTGTCTCTGTTTGCAGAAGACATTATCTTAATTATAGGAAAGCCTATAGAATCGACCAAAAAACTATTAGAACTAATAAACAAAATCAGTAAAGTTGCTGTATACAAAATAAACACAAAAATTGGTAGTGTTTCTATATGTCAACAGAGAACTTTCTAAAAAGAAATTAAGAATGTAATCCCATTTACAATAGCTACAAAACCAACAAAATACCTATGAATGAATTTAACCAACAAAGTGAAAGATCTCTACAATAAAAACTTTGGGAGGCCGAGGCGGGTGGATCACGAGGTCAAGAGATCGAGACCAGCCTGGTCAACATGGTGAAACCCCGTCTCTACTAAAAATACAAAAAATTAGCTGGGCATGGTGGTGCGTGCCTGTAATCCCAGCTACTCAGGAGGCTGAGGCAGGAGAATTGCCTGAACCCAGGAGGCGGAGGTTGCGGTGAGCCGAGATCGCGCCATTGCACTCCAGCCTGGGTAACAAGAGTGAAACTCCGTCTCAAAAAAAAAAAAAAAAAAACTACAGAGGTAATGATTGTTAACACAAAATTGCTTCCCTCTGCTATAGTTGTTCTCATGTCTGTTTGTTTAGTTTGGTGATAATCTCAAAACAGTTGAAATGTGAGATGCTCAGTCATCATAACAAGAAGTGGAATCCTAAAGAGATTATCGGGATGATTCAAGAAGATCTCCTACTTACTATCTTGAACATTTTGTTCAAATGATTGAAGGTTGATATGGTATTTCCCAGTTCTTTTCAATTCTTGTAGCTTTAGTCTTATCTTACATGAAGGATGAGAATTTCATATATGTTTTTAGTTCACTACAAGTCACATTCAGACAAAGCAGTGAAGTGGGTTTCCCTGTAGATCTGACTAAGAGGATGAGAATTTTTATGGTGCATTTGTTGAAGGGGCATCAGGTAGGGCTCCAGGTGATCTCACCTGCTACTTCCACTGCTGTCAATCTTTGCTTCAAGGTCATATTTTGGAGTTCACAAATCAAATATAAACATTTCTACCTTATGCTAAAGTGTAAGAATGCCACCACTTCCCGTATCTTTACTGAAAAAGAGAAAAAACTAAAGCTATTTGAGAATGGCACCCATGATGGAGCTGGTGCCAGGATGTAGGGGCCAAAGCAGACTGAGGCAAGAGGAACATCAAGAGCAGTGCTGAGAAGAAAGGTGGGTGAGTTCAAGGGAGAGACAATGCTCACTCACATTTTGTGTCTAGTGATAAAGTCTGATATTTCTATAAAATAATATTAGAAAAGGCCTGGCTCAAAGCTAAAAATAAAAAGTTGGAAGTTTAAACTGCTTATCTGCAGTTATTGAAATTCTTTCACAAAATGACAATTCATAAGGAATCCACTAGTCATAAAAATTCTGGAGGTAAAAGAATCCCACGTAAATGATACATTATATAAATAAGTTATTTCAAAAGCAGTTTCTTAGCACTGGCATTTCCTTAACCTAGCAGCTTCTTGAAAGAATGCCTAAGCTAATGTATGCATGAGCAGCAAATCTCCCCGAATTTTCCACATAGTTGCTTCACCTCTCTGCTTTCCTCCTGTTTTGAAGACTTGACCTCTCAAGTGACATACATTCTACCAGCATCCCCCAAAACAAGTAAAAAAATAAAAAGCAGGTAATGTCAACCCTGAAGTGATGTGAACTGTGACAGAATTTTGTTTTTTTCTGTATTTACTTAAAACAACTCCAAAGCTTCAGTTCCATCATTGTTAGGTTTCAGAGGTTTAGCCCTTTTAGAGGGAAAACTGTCTGTCCTGCTGTTCCTCTGCAGGCAATGGAACACTGCAAAGCTCTATTATCTTGAAAGCACTTCTTTGGTAATTCTCAAGACCTCATTTCTCAATCCAGCAGCGTTGTTGAGCAACTGCATGTGTTCTTCAGAATTAGAATTACTGTCCACAGGGAATCTGGCTCCCCTGCCCCTTTTAAGTCATTTTCTGTGTACTTTGAGACAGAACATTTGGGACATGGCCCATGTAAAATGTCATATAGCTGAGAAAAACTTTCACTTATCCAAAGGCATTTGCAGTTTAAAAAGAGAGAGAGAGAGAGAGAGAGAGAAAGTCTTGGTTTCCTTAAACATCTTTGTGCCATCTCAAATCTGAATGTTGGGTGTTGTCACCCTATCACCTATGGAGTCCAGTGGTCTTTCCCTCCCTCTGCCATCATTTCAAAGACAGGTTTTTGTATTAATCATTCACTTTTTAGTATGAATAAATTCAATCATTTATAACAGTCTGAGGAATTTTCATTTAAGTCTTGTTTCTAATTGTTTAAAACATTTTTATCTCTCATTAAATTAATTTTAGGCATCATATGAAACTTGGGTACAATTATGAACTCTCATTGCATTCCATGATCTATTCTCTTACATGGCGGAGAAAACAAATGGGAGCCTGATTGGACTATGGCAGTGACTGAGGCAGTCTGAAGGTGACTGACAGACAAATATTGTGGGTCCAGGCAGCACCCATCCTTCCAGGCTTCAGCACCCTGGGCCAACCTGCTCAAGCTCCACTCTTCCTGCCCACTGCTTTCTTTCCTCTGGTCTTATCCATTGCTCTCTTGATTCTTTACCATTCTTGTTCTCAAGACTCTAATGCATCAGAGATCAAAACTCATGTATCCTGTGCTTTCTTCCCTTTTCAGGTTTACCTAATCCCCCAGGTACTTAGAGGACACGACATCCACATGGTCTAAGAGTTCTGCTTCCTTAAACCCTTCAATGTACAAATTCCCTATACTGGAATTTCTGAGTGTGATAAAAGGTCACAAATCTATGGGAATGAGAACTGTAAAGTGAGTAGGAAGAGAAAGGTAACAACGCTCATGTTCTAAAATCTGAAAAGTGTAATATACAAACATTTCTCCTTGCTTTCTTCTTTCCCATTATCTCCAACCCTCGAAGATCCAGAGATAACCTGGGGTAGGAGGCAGCAAAGCTCAAAGCTTTGCTGAGAGAAAGAGAGAAAAATACAAAGACAAATCCCTCACTCTATTCACATTGTGGCTTCCAGGCTGTAGCAATACAGAGCTGAAGAAGCTATTTTGCTCTATATAAAATAAGAGTTCACATGAATACACTAGATCGAATCTATTACAAAAATGAGACTGTTTTGAGCTTGAAAGTTATCAGAGTCCTATTATAATCAGAGAGAATAGAAAAGTTATAGTGTAATTCCAAGGTAAGGTAAAAAATAGAGCTAAAGAGGGAGAAACAGATACTGTCTTCAGCATGCACATTAAGAAGAGGGGGACATCACTACACTTTGCCACAAGGTGTATTCAGTTTGTTTTCATTGAAGAGGAGCAATGTTTGAGGTAGAATTATGCTTATGAAGTAAGATGGCAATGGCACCTAGCTTTCTGCCTTTGCTTTTTGAGATGGAGTATTGCTCTGTTACCCAGGTTGGAGTGCAATGGGACAATCTTGGCTCACTCTAACCTCTGCCACCTGGGTTCAAGAGATTTTCAGCTAATTTTTGTATTTTTAGTAAAAATAGGGTTTCATCATGTTGGCCAGGCTGGTCTTAAACTCCTGACCTCAAGTGATTCACCCACTAGCCTCCCAGAGTACTAGGATTACAGGTGTAAGCCACCGTTCTTGGCCTATTTCTGCTCTTTAGCTCTTAGCCACTGGCTTTGCATAGGGCAAATGTAATCCAAAAACTAATGCATTGGGTTTGATAAATACCAAGGAGGCAAAAAAGTGCTCAGTACAACTAGTGAAATACCAGTTATTTACATTAAAGTGCAATGAAAGGAAAGAATACAAAAAACAAGCAAAAAAAACCCTACAGTATCAGCAGTCTTTATTGTAAAAAACTGATCTCTAGTCAGTGTGGACACAACCTTGGGCTGAAGCAGCAAAGTCTTAGCAAAGCTGCTCTAGGTTTTAATGCGAAGGAAAGAGTTTTAATTTATTTGAGAATGAACACCTCTTTAATCAATTACAGAAAAGGAGAATATTTGTAGAATTATTTATAAGAATGGCCACAAAAAGGCAGCTGTGAGAATAAAGTAGTATCCCAAAGCTGTGAGGCAGCTATGGGGTGCTACTTTCTTTCTCTGAATCAATGGATTATTAAGAATTTATTTCATAAAATAAAATTACCAGAGTTCAGACTTTCTGCTGTGGGTGATTTTAAAAACATGTCACCAAGTTCTTTGACATTGCTTTCATCAAGAAGTAGAGTCAAAATCTTAGAAGTCTTACCTGGTCTTCTATCACATTGCAGCTGATTTGGCACTCAAACCACAAAATGCAGTCCTTCGCACTATTTCCTCCTCTTTCCAAAGACAGAGGAGGTTCGCTCCGTAGGCACTATCTCCCCAAGCTGCAGGGAGTACTGCCAGACTACCACCAATGTTCCCATAAAGCCCTAGGTCTCTTAAGTCTGCTTGTTGTAAGTGCTGCCTGGCCTCTCTTCAGGGCAGTGGGCTCCCCTCTAGTCCTGGGCAGGTCCAGAAATGCCATCCAAGAGTCAAGTCCTGGAATAGGGGACCCCAAAAGCCTGCTTTGTGCCCTACCACCCTATGGCTGTGCTGGTACCTAAGGTGCAAGATAGAGTCCTCTTTACTTTCCCCTCTGCTTTTCTTAAGTAGAAGGAGTTTTTCCTGAAACCACAATAGCTGGTAATATGCTGAGTCTCACCTGAAGCCAGCAAGTCTCAGAGGATCACCTGCGACCCTCAATATAGTACCTAAGTCTTGCTGCTGATTATTCACTTGAAGCCAGCAAGTCTCACCTGAAGCCAGCAAGTCTGAAGATCACCTGAGACCTTCAATATAGTACCTGGGTCTTGCTGCTGATTATTCAGGGTCCAAACACTCTTCAGTTAGTAGATGATAAATACTGCCAGGACTGGGTCCTTTCCTTCAAGGCATCTGGTTCTCTTGTGGCCTAGGGTATGCCTAGAAATGTCATTTGGGAGCTAGTTCCTGGTACAGGGGCCTAACAATTATGGCTCGTGCCTTATCATTTTGTGGCTGAGCTGCTATCCTAGATGCAAGACAGAGTCCTTGCCACTCTCCCCTCTCCTCTCTTCAACTGGAAGGAAGGGGTCTCTCTTAGAACCTTGAGCTGTGCAGCCTCAGTTATGAATGGGGTGATGCCAGCACACTTTTGGCTGCCCCAGCTGGTGTCTCAGTATGTTTCATGCCCACTCAGTTCACTGTGTTTGGGCCTAGTTCAGCATTAGGACTTGCCCAAGAGTTGCAGTCCTTACGGACTAGATTGCCTTTCAAGACTGCCTTGGACACACAGAGCGCTATAATTCTCAGTGGTGAGGCTTGCAGGCACTCAAGCTGAGAATGCTGAGATCAATGATTCCCTTGCGGCTCAGGCTACTTTGAATGCTCCCCCCATGGGCTAAAATCAACCGAGTTTGGTTCAGCTTTCTTTTTATCTCTAACAGGACAGCACTGAGTTCAATGCCTCATAATTGCTCTGTTCTTACCTAATCACCCAAAGATGCTCTCTGCATCAATTTGCCACTGCCAGAGGTGACATAGGGGTGGCATCGGTGATTTAGGACTGCTTTTTCTATCTCTTCAGTGCCTCTGCTATATAAAGTGAAAACCAGGTACTGTGAGTTCTCATCTGATTGTTGGTATTAAGGTGTTTTTTCTCTAAACATACTTGTTCACTTGGTGTTCTTGCAAGGGTGTGTGGGAACAAGTGGTGGAGTTTTCTATTCTGCCACCTTGCTCCTACTAGTGAATTTTATGTTAGTTGTTAGTGTTCTATAATTTCTGCTTGAAGAATTCCTGTTAGCATTTCTTATGAGGTGGGTCTAGTGATATTGAACTGCCTCAGCTATTGCATGTCTCAAAAAGCTTTTATTTCTCCTTTATTCTTGAAGGGCATCTTTGTTAGATACAGTATTTTTGGTGGATGATATATTCCTTTTAGCACTTTGAATATATCATCCCACTGTCTCCGAACTCAAGGTTTCTGGTGAGAAATCTGCTGATAGTCTAATAGTCATTTCTCCGTATGTGCCATGTCACTTTTCTACTGCTGCTTTCAAATTCTATCCAACTCTCGACAATTTAATATAATGTGTCTTGCTAAAGGGCTGTTTCTGTTGAACCGTTTGGGGACTTTTTAGTTTCACAGTTTGGGATGTCCATATCTCTCCCAAAATTGGAAAGTTTTCAGACATTGTTTCTTTAAATAAGCTTTCTTACCCTTTCTCTTTTTCCTCTGAGATTTCCATAAAGCATACATCAGTTTGCATAGTGGTGTCCCATAAATCTCATAGAATTTCTTCACTTTTTTTCTTTTTTCTACTCTACCTGGATACAGGTTGAGTATCTCTTATCTGAAATTCTTAAGAACAGAGTGTTTTGAATTTTGTATTTCTTGGATTTCGGAATATTTGTATTATACTTATGGGTTCAGCTCCCTTAACCCCAAAATGCTAAATCCTAAATGCTCCAATGAGTGTTTCCTTTCAGCATCACATTGGCACTCAAAAATTGCAGATTTTGAACCATTTCAAATTTAGGATTTTCAGATTAGGGATACTCAATACTCAACCTGTAATTTCAAATAGCTTGTCTTCAAGATTACAGATTCTTTCTTTTGCTTAAGTCTGCTTTTAACTCTTGTATTTTCCATTTCATTCATTGTATTTTTCAGCTCTAGAATTTCTGTTTGGTTCTTTTTTGTAATTCCTATTTTAAAAGAAAATTATTTTATATTACGTTTCAGGCAATTTTAAAATCTGTTTCTTTGAGGTCACTTTGAAATTATTATGTTACTTTAGTGGTGTTGTTTTCTTCCATTTTCATGTTTCCTATGACTTTGTGTTGATGTTTGTGCATTTGATAGAGCAGTCATCTCTTCCAGACTTTAAAGACTGGTTTTAGCGGGTAAAGACTTTTACCTGCAGGTGGGTGCAATGGCATTGATTGGATAGCTCTGGTTCTAAAAAGATGTAGCAGTGTAGTCTCTGTGTAGCTCCATCAGCTGAGGTCAGCATTAATGAAGACTGCAGAAGCATTAACAGCTAAAGTTTCAGGTGTTTGTGGTGGTGGCAGTGACAGTGTGGACCACTGGGGTCCTCAGTAGCAAGAACTCTAGGAATCCTCTTGCTCTCCTTTTCCCTATAGGAGGGAGACCTAATCAAGAGGATCTCTTTTGGTGTCAAGTGCAATGTGGCCTGCAGGCAGTCACAGTGGCACTAGGTTCCAGGACACAGGTGTTCGGAGCCACTGCAAAGCTAGCTTCCTAGGCTCAGGGGCTTGTGAACTGCCATGGCACCTGGATTCTTGAAAGCAAATTGATATACCAAGGTGCTGGCATGCACTGATCACCCACATTGCCAGGGTCTAGGACTTTGGAGCTCATCTCAGTGGCTTGGGCCTGGGGATATATTATGTAATGGTGGCTTGGACTCTGAGAGACAGGCACAGAAGCAGCACAGCCCAGGGGTGAAGGGGTCCTCTGGCCACTCAAGTCCTGGAGGGTGGGGCACAGCAGCAACTCTAGTTCCATGGATGCCAGGGCACAACTGTGATTCTGGCCCCAAGGTGCAGGGAGCAGTGCAGTAGCACTTAGGCACCTGGGGTGACACATTACTGTGCTGGCCCAGGCCTTAGAACAGCAGTAAGACCCTGGGGATTTGTGGACATAGCAGTGACTTAGGCTTCAGGGTTGGTATGGCTCCACAGAAGCTCTGCCCCTGGAGCCAGGGCACAGTGGCAGCAAGGCCTACAGAATTGTGGGGCACAGCTGCAGTTCAGCCTCTAAGAGCAAGATGCAGCACAATGGTGACTCCAGTCCCTGTGAAGGCAGAGTATTGCACAGCTAGAGATACAGAGGATGGAGCTCAGTGGTGGAAGGCCCCTGGTATGTCAGGATGCAGTAGGAACTCAGGCTCTGAGGGGCATGGCACAGCAGCAACATGACCTCAGGATGGACATGACACTGTGGGAGCTCAGCCACAGAGGGTGGGGCACAATGGTGACTCAGGCTCCAGGCAGCCAGGACATAGCACAGCAGTAACTACAGTCCCTGGGAAGATGGGGTACCATTGAAGCTCAGGCCCTGGGGACAGTGCACAGCACAGTAATGGTACCGGTCCCTGGGATGGTAGGGTGCCAGAGAACCTCAGGTTCTAGGAGGTTAGGCACAGCACAGATGCAACTCTGGACTCTGGAAAGACAGAACACCACAGCAGCTCAGGTTTTAAGTCACGACATAGCAAAGCAGTGATTCTAATTATGTGGAGGCAGGTGGTAAACACTCAAGCTCCTGGGTGTAGGGCTCAGTGCAGTGGCAACTCCAGTCCCTAAGAATGCAAGGTGCCTCAGCAACCCACACCCTGGGGAGCCAGGGCACTGTGGCAGTAGGATGCTGAAAGGTAGGACACAGTGGAGACCCAGGCCTACAGCAGCAACCTAGGCCCAGAGATACAGGGGCACTGGGCAACACAGACTCCAGGTGGTGGGATGTAGTGACAGTAAGACCTTAGGCATGTAGAGAAACAATGGCTACTCAGGACCTAACAGCAGGGTACAGCACAGAAGCAACTCCAATTCTAAAATGTCATGAAACCATAGTAGCTCAGCTCATGAGGTAGAAGGCACAGCCTTGACTCCTTCTTAGCTCTTTATGTTGGGTTCAGGACTGGTAAAGACTGCAGGGGTCTCCACTGGTGAGCACTGCTTATGTCACCAGTGGTAGCAATGAGGGCCACTGGCATTTTCCTCCTCAACCTTTCCAAGCAGGGGGAAATATCTCTTGTCTCTGAGATAATTCAGACTTGGCAGTGGTGTGGCCCAAAGTGTTTCCCACCCTATTCTATGCAGCCATGCTAGGTTTCTCTGCTCCACAGGGTTTGTGCTACTCCTTTGCTATATTCCAGAGCTCCCCCTTCGCTATTTTGTCATGTAGTTGTTTATTCATTGTTTTGTAAAAGAAATGAGAATTTGGACCTCCTAGTTTGATATCTTGCAGATATCATGTCCTTTTTCTTCTTTTTAAATAAACCCAATTGATACATTTTTTTAACCTTTTCTTGAGGTATAAACTACATACAGTATATTAAATTTTAGAAATTGTAGCATACAATTTTTATATGTCTGTATACCTGTGTAACAACTATACTGATCAAGATATAGAACATTTATGAGCTCAGCAAGTTTCCTTGTGTCCCTTCTCTGTCAATACTTTCTGCAAAAGTAACTAGTATTCTCACCTCTAGCATAATAGATTAGTTTTGCCTGTGTATAAGTCCATTTTGTGTTGTTATAACAGAATGCCTAAAACTGGATAATTTATAAGAACAGATATTTATTTCTAACAATTCTTGGGGCTGGAGAGTTCAAGATCAAGTTGCCGGCAGGTTTTGTTTCTGGTGAGGGCTGATCCCTGTCTCCAAGATGGTAACTTGCTGCATCCTCCAGAGAGAGAGAGCACTGTATAATCACGAGGCCAAAGGCAAAGGGGAAAGGACAAACTTCCTCATTCATGACAACATTATTCCTTTCATAAGGGCAGAGCCTTAGGGACATTTCCCAAAAGGTACCACCTCTCAATAGTTACATTGAGTTTAAGTTTCCAAGACATGAATTTTGGGAGACACATTTAAACCAAGGCAATCTGCTGGTAAATGTAATATGAATAGAAACATACAATATTTACTTACGTGTCTGGCTTCTTCTGTTCCTTGGTTGGCTGAGATTCATCCACAATGTGAGTAGAAGTGGTTCATCTTTACCAGCATTCATTTTCATGTTGGTGGTCATTTGGGATATTTTTAATAATGTGAATGTTGGAATCATAAACTAAGATACAGTAGATATTATTGAATGCATGGATTTGCTTACTGATAGAGTAGGCATTTGTTTATTTAGAATTAAGATACTACAAAAAGTTTAATAAAGTAGCTATTTCAATTTACGCTCCCACCAGCAGTACATGAGTGTTCCAGTTGCTTCTTACCAAAGTCAACACTAAGAATATCAGCTGTTTTAATTTTAGCCTCTCTGTTAGAAAACTATTGGTATTCACTGTGGTTTCAATACTTGTATTTCATTAATGATGTCGAGCACATTTGCATGTGTTTACTTGTTACTCATTTAAAGTTTCAGTGTTTGTCTTCTTCGCAAATTTATTTCCTACTTCAATAACAAAAAGACATTTTCTTCCAAAATGTTTAGTTTTGCTTGGAATGTATGTTTGCATATGGTGAAAAGTGTCTAGTTACATATATTTCCATATTCCCACTTGTCTCAGCACCATTTACTGAATAGTCTTTGCTTGATCCATTGACTTGGTAATGCATTCTGTGTTTTAATTAAAATAGCTTTATAGTAATATTTGTATTTAAAATAATGTCAGAGATAGGGAAAAAAAATAATGACAGCGACAACTTCAGGAAACATTAGAGCACACAGAACAGACCTGCATGTATCTGAGAGATTGGTTATATGAGTTTTGATTATCTCCTTTATTGTTTTTCTATTTAATTAATCATCTGGTCTTTATTACATCCTTCTCTCTGCCTTCTATTTCTACTCTTTCTCTAACATTAAGTGCTTTAATCATTACTGTTCACTCTGACTTGTTTTCAAATGAATTTAGAGCTATACATTTCCTTTAAGTATAATACTACTATCTGGCAAGTTTTGTTGTATATGAAGTTCATTGCTAGCTAGTATTAATTATTTTCTAATTTACATTTTGATTTCTATTGGCCCATGTATCAGCCAGGGTTCTCTAGAGGGATAGAATATATATATATATATATATATATATATATATGTCCTATTCATTTATATATAATTGTATGTACATATTCCATTTTAATATACATATATAGGGATACATATATTCCATTAGTTTATGTATAATTTTATATATATTAAAATTATATATATATTCCATTCATTTATATATATATAGAGAGAGAGTTTAAGTAATAACTCACAAGATCACAAGGTCCCACAATAGGCTGTCTGCAGGCTGAGGAGCAAGCCAGTCCGTGTTTCAAAACTAAAGAACTTGGAGTCTGATGTTTGAGGACAGGAGGCATAAAGCACAAGAGAAAGACATAGGCTGGGAGGCTAGGCCAGTCTCTCCTTTGATATTTTTCTGCCTGCCTATATTCTAGCTGCACTGGCAGCTGATTAGATTGTGCCTACCTAAATTAAAGGTGGATCTGCCTTTCTCAGCCCACTGACTCAAATGTTAGTCTCCACTGGCAACACCTTCACAGATACCCCTAGGACAAATACTTTGTAGCCTTCAATCCACTCAAGTTGACACTCAGTATTAACCATCACAGCTCATGAATTATTTAGAAATGTATTTTGTTAATTTTCTAATGCATAAGGCATTTGATTATATTTTTGTATGTAGAGATTTATTTTTATTTCATTGGTGGTCAGACAATGTTTTCTGCATAATACTGGCTTATTTGTAATTTTGAGACTTTATTCAGGTTGAAAAAAATTTTGGTATTTTCCATGTATGCTTGAAATGAACATATATTCATGGGTGTGGTGGCTCACTCCTGTTATCCCAGCACTTTGGGAGGCTGAGGTGGGTGGATCACTTGAGACCAGGAGTTCGAGACTAGCCTGGCCAACATGGCAAAACTGCATCTCTGCTAAAAATACAAAATTAGCTACGCGTGATACTGCGCGCCTGTAATCCCATGTACTCAGGAGGCTGAGATACGAGAATTGCTTGAACTCAGCAGGCAAAGGTTGCAGTGAACCAAGATAGTGCCACTGTTGCACTCCAGCTTGGGCAACAGAACAAGACTCTGTCTTGGGAAAAAAAAAGGGAAAGAAAAGAACAAGCGTTCTAATTATTTGGTACAGGGTTCTACCAAAGTCCGTTGGATTAAGAGGATTAATTAAAATGCTCAAATCTTCTGTAGTTCTACAGATTATTGGTTTAATCTATTAGTAACTGAAGAGGACTAAAATTTCTTATTGTATTTGAAACAAAAATGGATATAAATATATGTGTTTCGAGGCTATATTCTTACTGTACACAAATTCAAAATTATTATATCCTCTGGCAAACTTCTTTTACCTTATCAGTTGCTCTTAGAAACAAGTGAAACGGCCAGGTATGGTTGCTCACGCCTGTAATCCCAGCACTTTGGGAGGCCGAGGCAGGCAGATCACCTGAGGTCGGGAGTTCAAGACCAGCTTGACCAACATAGAGAAACTTCATCTCTACTAAAAATACAAAATTAGCCAGGCGTGGTGGTGCACGCCTGTAATCCTAGCTACTCAGGAGGCTGAGTCAGGAGAATCACTTGAGCTCCAGAGGTTGCAATGAGCTGAGATCAAGCCATTGCTCTACAGCCTGGGCAATAAGAGTGAAACTCCGTCTCAAAAANGCAAGTGAAACTTTTATTTCCAGTAAATTCTATCTGGGTTTTAAAAGCATTATTTCCTTCCTATTGCTTCAATTTCTTTGTTTATATCTTAAAACAGAACCTTATTCTGTTTGTTTCAGATTGTTCTATTATATAAAATTCTAGAAGTTCCACTCCCCTGTTTTTATCTCCTCTTGTGTTTTGAACTACTTTGAGGGAAGATTCCCACGTGACCTGAATTATGTACTCTAATGCCAGCATAGTTTCATAGTTTGCAAAGCCTTCCGCAAGAGATTCAAGAGTATCCCCCACCTGAGACCAATTTTTATGTTAATTCTTCAGCTTGGAGTGTCAGTGTCAACACTAAAGTGTAAATTTGGCTCCCTAATTTGTAAGCTGTAGAACCGGGGGTTTTGATTTCTCAGAAAAGACCACTATTGTTGTGTTTCATTTTTATTTTCAATCAGGTCCCAGATAGAAAAAGCTCCCTTGTTGTTCTGTGCTAGCAGATGTTTTCCTCTTTTCTCTCCTTAGTATATAATTTTTCTCAATGGGATAGCTCTTCAAGAATTTTGGCTTGTGTATTGATCTTAGATCCAAAGGCCAGTCAAATCCTAGACCTCATCATATTCAGCCCTTGAAAAAGTCTTAAAATAGAACTCTTTAGTTACAAGGACTGAGACTCCCATAAACTGCATGGTGAGTTTATGGACTCAGCAGTCTGGGGATCCGTGCCACTTCATTTTTGGCACATAACATTTTCCTTTCTTCTTTTGAACTCATCTGTGCATTTACAACTTATGACATTTTTGTTTACAGGAGGATAATCTTTTTTTTTCAATTTAACAGAAATTTATTCTGTCACGGTTCTGGAGGCTGGAAGTCTAAAATCACGATGTCAATAAGATTGTTTCCTACTGAGATCTGTGAGGGAAGGATCCGTTTCTGGCCTTTCTTTATGAATGGAGATGGCTCTTCTTTCTGTGTCTTCACATCATCTTCCCTATGCATGCCTGTGTCCAAAGATCACCCTTTATGAAGGCAGAAGTCATACTGGGTTAGGGTAAACGCTGATGAAAACATTCCTAACTAATTGTACCTGCAATTACTCTATCTTCAAATAAAGTCACATCCTGAGGTACCAGGGAGTAGGACTTCAACCTATGAAATTTGAGGGACACAAATCCATCACAGGGCATGTAGAGGCAACAGGGGGCATTGGAAAGACTGGGGGACAATCATTTTTTGTTTGTTCATTTATTTATTTAGTTTTTCTTTGGGAATTATGCTGGGAGTATCCCATTTAACTGTTGTATATGGAAATTTAAGAGGTAAACCAATTAATTCCCTTTTTGCACACTGGAATACAAACTAGTGTAACTTTGAGGAGGGATCCACACAAAGACACAGAGCAATAACCCTGAAAACTCATTTGTAAAATATTTTATAGACAACACAAAAGTGTTCAAAATGTATTTTGCTCCAATACTGCCTTCACATGCAAAGTGGTACAAAAGTTAGATTCTTTATTTTCATGCAACTACATACATATTAATTTATGCACACTGACTAGAAAATTTACACATTATTGGTTCCATGCTACTGATTATTTAATTGCTTTCAAGTATATAATACAATGTGTGGGCCAGGTGTGATGGCTCATACCTGTAATCCCAACACTTTGGGAAGCCAAGGCAAGTAGTTCACTGAGGTAAGGAGTTCAAGACCAACCTGGACAACATGGCAAAACCCCGTCTCCATTAAAAATACAAAAACTAGCTGAGCATGGTGGCACATGCCTGAAGTCCCTGCTACTTGGAAAGCTGAGGTATGAGAATCACTTGAACCTGGGAGGCAGAGGTTGCAGTGAGCTGACATCGTGCCACTGCAATCTAGCCTGGGCAAAAGAGTGAGACCCTGTCTCAAAAAAAAAAAAAAAAAAAAAAAAAGATATAAAATTTTTTAAAAAAAAACACTAAAAAAAAAAAAAAAAAAAAAAGTGTGTTCTATGATTTTCTAGAACACGCCTTTCATAAAATAAAATGAAAACAGTACAGGAAATATGACTTTCAAAAAGTAACAGAAGGCTGGGCATGGTGGCTCACATTTGTAATCCCAGAACTTTGGGAGGCAAGGTGGGCGGATCATGAGGTCAAGAGATCAAGACCATCCTGGCCAACATGGTGAAATCCCATCTCTACTCAAAAAAAAAAATACAAAAATTAGCTGGGCATGGTGGTGTGCACCTGTAGTCCCAGCTACTAGGGAGGCTGAGGCAGGAGAATTGCTTGAACCCAGGAGGCAGAGATTGCAGTGAGCCGAGATTGCGCCACTGTACTCCAGCCTGACGCCAGGCGACTGGCAACAGAGCAAGACTCTGTCTCAAAAAAAAAAAAAAAAGAAAGAAAAAAAGAAATAGAAATCAGTATCATTTTATTATGATTTGATTTATAATATTTCAAAACATTCACATGATTACATTCTCTTGCAATATATGATTAGAGAGGGTGTGAAATCAGAAAAATAAAAGAGGAGAGAACAATTTTTTCTTGGAAGTTTGACTTTCTGTCTTATTTCCAGGCAGATAAAATGATCTATGACCCAAATGGGACCTCAGAGTCACTTCAGGATTTTTTATTCTTTGCTACTTAAATCTTTTCAAATATGCTCTAACAACTTAAGGCACTGTTTAAATTTACATGTCTTAGCCCATATTGCATTCTGCACAATGGGATTTTTTCAAAATTATTAAATAGTATGTTTCATGAAACGCTCTGATGGTCACCTGAGAAATGTGACATGAGTCTTGATTCCTTTTTCCAGAACTAGATTCCTTTTTTTAGGTAGTACATTTCACTGACCCAAAGGCAAACTTTGACCTAGTCCTCTTGCAGTATGTGTCTGACAAGTGATTGAATAAAGTTAATTGTATGGAGCTTGTATGAAGCCAGGAACACAAGAAAGCTAACTGGCCTGTAAAACCCATCTCCCTGACCTCATTAACATTTTACTCAACCTCAAAATATTCTCAGCTGTGACTACCTGTACAACTTACACTACACTAAGGAAATGTGTGTGAATTTGATCATTCTCAGCAGACCAGGGACAGCAGGAAGGCTCAAAATTATATCTATTCTAAACAAATGTTTTTCATACTAATAAGACATCTAGACAGCTACCAAGTCACATGTCAGCACAGGTGAGGGTAATACCTAGATGATGAGGCATTGCAATAGTTAGTAGTTTGGACTGACTTAGAAGAATCATTTAACAAACATCAGCATGATCCTACATGTATTTTCAGATTGTGTTTCAAACTCTTTTCTGATATATTTTCAAGACCAGATGATATTTCAAAAAAGTTGTCTTTAG
Organism: Cebus imitator; assembly: GCF_001604975.1. Taxonomy (NCBI): domain Eukaryota; kingdom Metazoa; phylum Chordata; class Mammalia; order Primates; family Cebidae; genus Cebus; species Cebus imitator. Next base: position 7,381,815 of record NW_016107322.1, read on the forward strand.
ATGTAAAAATTAGGGGTATTTATAAAAAGAATTTATCATTACTGCCTAATGCTTTTATAATAAAGTTTACCTAAAACACACATTCTACAAATGTTATTTTCTCAGTGCTAAGTTTAATGAGCAATATGACCACTCCTAACTCATAAAGTCATTTAGTTTATGAAGTAAGCAAAATGATTAGAACCAACTAAAATGTCCAATATTTCAAATCTAATGACGATCATCTTACTCAATGTTTCTCCAAGGTTTTCATAGCACATTCCACAAGACCTAAATAAGCCTATGTACCTATTCACACAAGCAGGCACATGTACATACAAAGCAAGTGCTAAAGGGAAAAGAAAATTTACATTTCTAGAAGATCTCCTATTCTACATATTTATACACACACACATACAAATAATTCCTCTCTCCCCACAAACAAACCTGGGAGTGATAAGTAATGGCAGATCTAATAAGAGAGTAAGGAGAAAAAGAAGAGCAAACAAGAAGAAGGAAACTGTTGGGAAATTTTAGAGTTATTTCACTCCACTAAGAATTAGTACGTCTCATCAAAAAGCTAATCTACCATGATCAAGTAGGCTTTATTCCTGGGATGCAAGGTTGTTTCAACATACACAAGGCAAGAAATGTAATTCATTACATCAACAGAATTAAAAATAAATCCTACATGATCATCTCAATAGATGCAGAAAAAGCTTTCCATAAAATTCAACATCTCTTCATGTTAAAAACTCTCAACAAACTCTGTATTGAAGGAACAAATCTCAAAATAATAAGGATCATTTATGACAAGCCCACAGCCTATGGAATAGGCAAAAGCTGGAAGCATTTTCCTTGATAACCAGAACAAGATAAGGATGCCCACTCTCACCACTCCTATTCAACATAGCACTAGAAGTCCCAGTCAGAGAAATCAGAAAAGAAAAGAAATAAAAGGCATTCTAGTAGAAAGAGAGAAAGTAAAACTCTCTTAGCAAACAACATGATTCTACACCTATAAAACCCTGCAGTCTCTGCCCAGAGGCTCCTAGATCTGATTAACAACTTTAGCAAAGTTTCAGGATACAAAATTCATGTACAAAAATCAGTAGCATTTCTATATAACAATAATGCTCAAGCTGAGAATGAAATCAAAAATACAATTCCATTCATGACAGCAACAAAAAGAATAAAATAAAATAATAGTATTTTATTCTAATTAGCTGTTATACAGCTAATTAGACCGGTGAGAAAAATCTCTGTGATGAGAATCACAAAGCACTGCTAAAAGAAAACAGAGAAAACACAAACAAATGGAAAAACATTCCATGCTTATGGATAGGAAGAACGGATATTGTTAAAATGGCCATACTACCCAAAGATGTTTTCAGATTCAATGCTACTCTTATCAAATTACCAACAGCATTTTTCACAGAATTAGACAAAGCTATTCTACAATTCATATGGACCCCAAAAAAGAGCCCAAATAGCCAAAGCAATCCTAAGTAAAAAGAACAAAACCAGGGGCATCACACTACCACACTTCAAACTATATTACAACACTATAGTAATCAAAACAGCATGGTACTAGTACAAAAGCAGACACATAGACCACTGGAATAGAGTAGAGAAACAAAAGATAAAGCCATACACCTACAACCATCTGATCTTTGACAAAGCTGACAATAACAATCAATGGGAAATGATTCCCTATTCAGTAAATGACACTGAGATAACTGGTTAGCCATAAGCAGATGATTGAAACTAGACCCCTTCCTTTCACCATACACAAAAATCGACTTAAGATAGATTAAAGAATAAACCTAAAACTATAAAAATTCTACTAGAAAATCCTAGGAAATACCATTCTGGATATTGTATTTGTCAGAGATTTCATAACAAAGACTTCAAAAGCAATGGTAATAAAAACAAAAATTGACAAGTGGGATCTTATTAAAATAAAGGGCTCCTACATAGCAAAAGAAACTATCATCAGAGTAAACAGACAACTTATAAAATGGGAGCAACTATTTGCAAACTATTTGAGAAAGGTCTAATATTCAGAGTCTATAAGGAACTTAAACAAATCAACCAGAAAAGATACCAAATAACTCCACAGAAAAATGGGCAAAGGACATGAACAGACACTTCCTGAAAGAAGACATACACAGAGCCAAGAACTATATAAAAAATGCTTACTACAACTAATTATTAGAGAAATTCAATTCAAAATCACAGTGAGATACCATCTCACACCAGTCAGAATGGCTATTACCAAACGGTCAAAGATTAACAGATGTTGGAAAGTTACAGAGAAAAGGGAAGACATATACACTGCTGGTAGTAATGTAAATTAGTTCAGCCACTATGGAAAGCAGTTTGGAGATTTCTCAAAAAACTTAAAACATAACTACCATTCAATTCAGCAATCTTATTATTGGGATATACTCAAAGGAATATAAATTGTTCTACCACAAAGACACATGCACATGAATGTTCATTGCAGCACTATTCACAATAGCAAAGACATAGAATCAACCTATATGCCCATTAATGGTGGACTGGTTAAAGAAAACGTGGTATATATACACTGTGGAATACTAGGTAGCCATAAAAGAGAACAAAATATTGTCCTTTGAAGCAACATAAATGGAGATGAAGACTATTATCCTCAGCAAATTAATCCAGAAATAAAAAAATAAATTCTGCATGTCTTCACTTGTAAGTGGGAGCTAAAACTGAGTACATATAGACACAAATAAGAGAACAATAGAAAGTAGGGCCTACTTGCGTGTGGAAGGTGGGAGGTGAGTGAGGATTAAAAAACTACCAATCAGGTACTATGCTTATTACCTCAGTGACAAAATAATCTGTACGGCAAATCCCTGCAACACACAATTTACTCAGGAAACAAACCTCCACATGTACCTCTTGAACCCAAAATAAATGCAGAAAGAAAAAAAGTAAGGAATTAGTGTCTCCTGATTCCCATAAAGAAATGCATAATTGAAACTATAGGTATGCAACTACACATATGTATATATCTAAAAAAAAGATTCATACAATATGCTTGCTTTTTATTTTAACTTAATTTTAATGTCATTATAATTTTTCAATGATCACTTTTCAATGTCAAGAAATGCTCTTCTGGAAGTCCTAACTAGAGCAATCAGACAAGAGAAAGAAATAAAGTGTATACAAATTGGAAAGGAAAAAGTAAAATTATTCTTTTCTGCAGATAATATAATCTTATATTTGGAAAAACCTAAAGACTCCACCAAAAACTATTAGAACTAATAAATTCAGTAAAGTTGCTGGATACAAAATAAATATACAAAAATCAGTAGCTTTTCCATATGCCAACAGCCGATTTGGAAAAAAAAAAAAAGACATTAATTCCATTTGCAATAGCTGCTAATAAAATACCTAGAAATTAATCAATAAGTAAAAAATCCCTATAAAAAAAACTATTACAAAAATTCATACAAAAAATTGAAGAGGACACCAAAAGATGAAAAGATGTTCCATGTTCATGGATTGAAAGAATCAAAAAATATTATTAAAATGTCCTTACCCAAAATGGTCCATAGACTCAATGCAATCCTGATTAAAATATCAATGACATTCTTTACAGAAATAGAAAAAAAAAATCCTAAAATTTATATGGAACCACAAAGACCCAGAATACCCAAAGCTATCCTAAGCAAAAAGCACAAATCTGGAGAAATTACATCAGCTGAGTTCAAACCATATTGCAGAGCTATAGTTACAAAAACAGAAAGGATGGGCATAAAAACCACATAGACCAATGGAACAGAATAGAGAACCCAGAAATAAACCCATACATCTACAGAGAACTGATTTTCAACAAAAATGCCAAGAATGTACCTTGGGGAAGGACAGTCTCTTCAATAAATGGTGATGGGAAAACTGGATAGCCATAAGCAGAAGAGTGAAACTAGATTCCTATCTCTAGCCATATACAAAAATCAAGTAAAAATGAATAAAGACTTAACTCAAATACCTCAATCTATGAAACCACTACAAGAAAACATTGGGGAAACTTTATAAGACATTAGACCACAAAGAAAAGATAAATCTTTTGATGACTCTGTTAGGCTCTTCTTGCATTGCTATAAAGAAATACCTGAGACTGAGTAATTTACGAGAAAAGAGGTTTAATTGGCTTCTGGTCCTGCAGCTATTTGTTCAGGAAGCATAATAGCATCTGCTTCTGGGAGGCTTCCAATTACGGAGGAAGGCACAGAAGGGGCAGTCAAAGATTTCTTGAGTAGTGGTCCACAAGCACAGGTAACCAAAGCAAAAATAAATGGGAGTTTCAAACCTTCTGCACAACAAAAGAAACAATCAACAAAATGAAGAGACAAGACACAGAATGGGTAAAAATATTTGGAAACTACCCATCTGACAGGAGATTAATAACCAGAATATACAAGTAGCTCAAACAACTCAATAGGGAAAAAATAATTTAATTAAAAATTGGCAAAAGATCTAAAGAGATAGTTCTCAAAAAAAGGACATACAAACAGAAAACAGGTATATGAAAAGGTGCTTGATGTCATTGATCATCACAGAAATGCAAATAAAAAATAACAATGGGATATCATCTCACCCCAGTTAAAATGGCATTTATCCAAAAGATAGGCAATAACAATTGCTGGTGAGGACAGGGAGAAATAGGAACCCTCATACACTGTTGGTGGGAATATAAATCAGTACAACCCTTGTATACCATTAATTGGAATGTGAATTACTGCAGCTGCTAGGGAGAACAGTTTGAAGGATTTTTGAAAAACTAAAAATGGGACTACCATATGATTCAGCGATCCCACTGCTAGGTATATACCAAAAAGAAAGTAAATCAGTATATCAAAGATATATCTAGACTCCCATGTTTACTGCAACAATATTCATAATAGTCAAGATTTGGGAACAACGTGTCTATCAACAGATAATGGATAAAGAAATTATGGTACATATATACAGTAGAGTACTATTCAACTATAAAAAAGAGTGAAATCCTGTTATTTGCAACAGCATGGATGGAACTCGAAGTCATTATGTTAAGTGAAATCAGCCAGGCACAAAAAGACAAACTTTGCATGTTCTCATTTATTTGTGGGAGCTAGAAAATGAAATTATCTAAAAATTGAATATAGATAGACAGTAGAATAATGGTTACCACAGACTGGCAAGGTTAGTGAGAAGAGAAATGGGGATGGTTAATGAGTATAAATATATAATTAGATATAATGAACAAGATCTGGTATTTGATAGCACAACAGGGTGACTACAGTCAACAATAATTTGTACATTTTAAAGTAACTAAAAGAGTATAATTGGAATGTTTGTAACATAAAGAAAATATAAATGCTTGAGATAAATGTACTACACTGCTCTTGCTTTTCTTAATTTCTAATGCTTGAGACTGAGTAATTTATAAGAAAAGAGGTTTAACTGGCTCATGGTTCTGCAAGCTATATATACAGGAAGCATAACATTATCTGCTTCATGGAGGAAGGCACAGAGGGAGTAGGCACATCACCTGGCAAAAGCAGGAGTAAGAGAGAGTGAGAGGGGGTTGGGGGAGGTGCCACACACTTTTAAAGAACTAGATCTGCGTGAACTCAGAGCAAGAGCTCACTTCTCACCAAGAGGATGGCCCAAGCCATTCGTGAATGATCCAATCCCATGATCTCAACATCTCCCATCAGGCCCCACTTCTAACACTGGGAACTACATTTCAACATGAGATTTGGGCAGAGACAAATATCCAAACTACACCATTGATGGCTACCTTATTTGTCCTGCTGCGATTATTATGCATTGTATGCCTGTATCAAAATATCTCATGTTCCCTGTAAATATATGCACCTACTATGTACCCACAAAAATTAAAAATAAAAAGTTTTCTATAATTTAATTGGTAGTTGCTTATTTGTATCTTAATATATTGATGTTGCATGATTTAATTAGTTCTCAGTTGCAGGATGCTTCAATTTTATACTGTTATAGTGGTTGTCGTTTGTCCCCTTGCTTACTCCCTACTTTTTTTTTTTTTTTTGATCCACCCAGCTTCATTGTCTAGTACCAATAACACCTTAATTTTCAACTAAAGAAGCAGCTCTTTCTTGCTGTTTTAAGTATTAGGAGAGAAGAATTCTGGCTGATTGTCTGCTACTACAGAAGCCAGTGGAACGACATTCTCTATCCTCATTACTGTACAGTTGGTGTTAGCATGTGACGTAAATTTGGCCAGTTGGAGGCCCTCTCCCGGGACTTAGAACCTCAAGCTTTCAATCAAGTACTGGAAGAAAATGTTAGAGGTTGTTCATCCCAAGAGCGGTAGTCTCTGCTGGAGTTCTGAGGGCATCCTGACCAACTCTACTAGCTACAAGCCTATAACTGTGCTTCTTGCCTCATCCTCCTTGATAATTTGAGTCCCACTGAATCTGTTTCCCATTCTTCTGGAGGCTCCCAGGGAGCCTCTTAACAAACATATTTTTGTAAGATTTAGTCAGTCTGGTTCCATTGCATTAATCATGAATTTCAATGTAATGAAAGTCTCCAACAAAAACTTTAAAGATCTCTTTTGCACATTTCGATTATTATATCTTTAATAAAAATCTTACAATTGCTAAGCCAAATGGTATGCAAAATTTTAACTGAAAAACAAATATTGTGTCAAACTACCTTCTCAAAATACAGCATAGAGGTTAAAAATGCTAGCAGACTTCTGACTGCATAACATTTTGTAACTTATCTTTCAGTCTCAGTTTATTCATTTTACTATGAGACTAATCACAGCAACAGTTTACCAGGGCCATTCTGAGGGAAAAAATGAGAGAGTATATGCAAAGTTGAGCACATAATAAACTATGAGTAAATGTTATATTTCATTTTTATTAGAAAGAATGTAGAAATATACCCTCACTGGCAGTGTCTAGATGTACTCATTCTCTCCTCTGCTTTCCTTTAGCGCTCTCTTTTCCCCCTTCAACCATTCATATTTGCCTGGTGTATGATTTAAATTCTTGGCAGAGGTATTTTTCATAATTCTTGGTTTTGTCTAGACTCTTTCTTTTATACAGTCATAGATTATACAAAAGGCAATCTAAATTTAGAAATTCCCTCTAAATACGATTATCAGATTTTTTTCTAAACTCCTAAGAAAAATACATTTAATACATTAACAAAATATTGCTGTAGTTGTTATTTAGCTTTTACTTAAAAAGAAAAAAATTTTCAAAACTCCTTTACAATTTCTTTATAGTTTACTATTTTTTATTTAATTAACATAGGAGGAGACGTGATATTGGAAACTTTTCGGTGCTTAGGGCTTCTAAATAAAGATCTCAATCCAGTCCTCATTCTATAAATTAGTGCAAAATCCCACCTGTAATCTTAGAACTTTGGAAGGATGAAGTGGGCAGATCCCTTGAGTCCAGGAGTTTGAGACCAACCTGGGCAACATGGTGAAAACCTGCTTCTATTATATTTTTAAAAAATGTTTGTTTAAATATTTTTTATTTAAAGAAAACAGTAAAGTAAAATTTTAAAAAGAGGGTAGAAGTTAGACACTAAAAAATAATCTTGGATATAGGATTTTAAGACAATAAAAGCAGAGCCCTTATTAAAGATATGAAAGAGGTAAGAATTTCTTCATGTGTTGTTGAAGAAGAAAGCAAATGTAAATGTTAAAACTGAAAAGTGAATTCGGTTAGATGGAAAGAAGGGTTAATACCAGAAAAGCTTTGAGAAGCTCATCTGCATTGTGTAATAGAGACACCTACTGGTCACTGTATATTTCACTGTTAAAATCCTCAAAATACATTTGTTTTTGGTAAAAGGATCAATGCAACAAGAAGAGCTCACGATATTAAATATATATGCACCCAATACAGGAGCACCCAGATACATAAGACTTATACAGAGACTTTAACATCAATACTAGACAGATCAACAAGACAGAAAATTAACAAGGATATCCAGGACTTGAACTCAGATCCGGAACAACTAAACTTAATAAACATTTATAGAACTCTCCACTTCAAATACACAAAATATACACTCTTATCAGTACCACATCATACCTACTCTAAAAGTGAAGTAAATCATTCCTTAGTAATTGTAAAGCATTTCACAGGTTTAAATGAAATATGGGTTGGCTGCTTGTTTGTTATTTTCTTCCCTCATTTCTTCCTGTCTCCATTAGTAAGCACAATTATTGGCATAAAAGAGGTTTTCAATATCCATTTTTAGACTGCATTCTAGCCTGGGCAATAAAGCAATACTCCTGTTCTCTCTCCCTCTTCCTCTTCCTCTTTCTTCCTCTCCTTCATTCTTTCTTTTTTTTCCCCTTTTTCTTTAAAAAAAGAAATACATTTGTTCATTCACTTTTTACATCCTATTCCCACAGATAGTTTCGAATCTCTTGAAAATTCACAGCACATACATGATGGGAGATTCATACCAAAAAGATAATAATTATATCAATGGAGTGTATTTGTTACATTGAATCTGGGTAAAAACCTCTGCTAGCAAGACAACTTTGATAATGTCATTTTAATATGTATTAAATCTCGTTTGTATCATAAGCCATTAAAAGTTAGACTGAAGTCTATCAAACAACCCCTTAACCAGAAAAAAAGAAGTAGTTTTGTTTTCTGGAAAGTATAGAATAGTATTACAGTAATCAAAAAGATGAGGCTGGGTGTGGTGGCTCATGTCTGTAATCCTAGCACTTTGGGAAGCTGAGGTAGGCAGATTACCTGAGCCCAGGAGTTAGAGATCAGCCTGCACAATATGGTGAAACTCCATCTTTACAAATTATATATATATATATATATATATATATATATATATATATATATATATTAGCCATGCCTGTCGTTCCAGCTACCCGAGAGGCTGAGGTGCAAGTATTGTTTGAGCCCTGGAGGCAAAGGTTGCAGTGAGCCCAGATTGCACCACTGTACACCAGCCTGGGTGATAGAGCCAGTTCCTGTCTCAGAAAAGAAAAGAGAAAATTAAATTAAAATAAATTAAATTAAGAAAAGAAAAGAAGAGACTCTGGGTCAGTGACTGAGCAGGGCCAGCTGCCACCAGGATGGCCCTGAAGCAGGACATCTGTTTTTGTTCCTCACCCTGGGCAGGTGTGACCCATCATGATTCTCCTCCCTGCCCTGATGTCTGAATGCAGGGCTTGAATTGTTAGTCCCAATCCTGGCCAAACACATACTTTCTTCCAGAGACAGAGGCCAGGAGGCAGTGAGGAGAGCCCCTTGGGAGGTGGCAGCTGTCACAGCCCCTCGAGCCTCTGTCTTGCTGGGCCCTGATTCACATTTGAGTTTAATTGGACTGACCCTGGACCCAGATACGCAGCAATGCCCTTGGGGTCACATAACATTTCTGGGCCATTGAATGTGGTGCCAAACTGAGTGAAAATGGAAGCTATTTATAGATAGAGCAGCACTTAGTGCTTCATAGAAAGCAATGCCTATTTTTAAAGTTACAAATGCAGATATCTACATAGATGTGCTTTGCCGCGAAGTTAGGTCTGTGGTGGACCAGAGACCACAAGTTGTGACTTTCTTCTTAGAAAATATTTCTATTTGGGCTGGGACCGGTGGCTCACATCTGTAATCCCAGCCTTTGGGAGGCTGAGGTGGGCAGATCATAAGGTCAGGAGTTTGAGACCAGCCTAGCTAATATGGGGAAACCCCATCTCTACTACAAATACAAAAATTAGCCAGGCATGGTGGCACATGCCTGCAATCTTAGCTATTCGGGAGGCTGAGGCAGGAGAATCACTTGCATCTGGAAGGCAGAGGTTGCAGTGAGCCAAGATCACGCCATAGCACTCCAACCTGGGCTACAGAGAGAGACTCTGCCTCAAAAAAAAAAAAAAAAAAGAAAGAAAATATTTCTATTTGTGATAAATATAGTAATATGTAAATAACCTACATCTGTTGATTTCTGGAGTGTGTTATTCAATGCATATACTCCCACAGCTTGCATGAAGAAATAGCCTCTATCTATCAATATTTGGTTGTAAAGTGAACAGTTAATGAGATTAAGATTGGAGGGTGGATGGCTATCAGAGCTCTTGCAAATACTGTGTTCACTAAATAAAAATCACATATTAAAACAAAAAAAAAAACAGAGAAAGAGGAAGACGTAGAGGAAGAGGAAAAGGAAGAGGAAGGGAAGGGAATAAAAGACAAGACGAGATATATTTAAAAAACTATAAAACAAATATACCTAAAATGCCAGACTAGGATTTTTGTTTTATAAAAGAAATGCAAATAAACTTATCTAGAAATATTAAAAGTTTATCTTATAATAAACCACTAAAAATACGGGTTTGTTTAATCTCAATGTTATAAGATTATCAAGATTGATGGGATGTGTCCATAGCTACTAGAGTAGTACTTATGAGGGGTCAGACTTGAAGACTGATCTGGTGATTACGGAGGAGAAGTTGGGTCTCCCAACCCTAAGAGAATCTTCACTCAGTGAGAATACAGCCCTTTTCCTTAAATAATTCAAATTAATTAAGATACTGTGGATAATACACTTTTGGCAAGCAAAATGTAATTTGTGTTTTACTTAGCATCCTCATATTTCATACTCTGAAGACACAGATTTAAAAAATATTCCAAAGACCAATAATCACAATCAGAATATAAAATGGCATGTAGTATAAATTAACTTAGTAAATTAAATACTGTACATGGCTAAATTCACAATGGGGGCAAATGTAAAAAGTGCTTACTATAATCAGTTAGCTCAGTAATTAACAGGTGGTTATTAATACTCTGTACTCAATACTGTGCTTAGGATTATAAGAGGTATACAACTGTAAGAACTAATCTATTTTCAAGGCACCCACATTCTAATTGTATAGACCACGTTTTTTCACATAAATAATAACGTATGAGAAAAGTCTGTATTTAATTATGAGCTACATTACATGAAGATGCAAAGTCATGTACAAGTTTCTACATGATAATTGGGATAGCTAGAAACTGTTAGAGAAAGCTTCATGGTGGAAATAAGCACTGAATGGGCATGTGAATCCCGGGCTGGATTTGAGTACGTGGAAATCTTGGTGAAAGTTATTTCAGGAAAAGGGAAGAACACAAGAATTAGGAAAGAAGCAAGTCTGGTGACAATTGGTTTCTAGGAAGAGAATACATCTCACTAATAGAAGACAGTGGACTGAGGGAATAGCAAGAAATATTTTGCTCAAAAGAATGGGACCAGTTTAGGGAAATTCTTGAAAGCCTGGCAGAAGAGTTTAGATTTTATGCATCGGATCATAAAAAAGATAAGATTTTATAAATTCAAAGAGAGAGACTTGATAAATTCACTATTTTAAAAAAGATCAGTTTGGCAGAAACCTTAAGCATAAGTGGTCTAATACGGATTGGCTCCACTTGGGTAACTTTGCTAATAATATTTGGATTCAAACTTCAGCTACAAAGAAAGTGGTTCATATATGACTTCATACATTCAATGTGATAATTAAATTATTTACTTGGTGTCTATGCCAACAATAAATGAGAAAGAAAGCTAAGCAACACATTGAATTTCTATGGATAACCGAAAACATAAATGAGACCCCCATGTCTACCCATCTTCTACTTCTTTTGCTCCACTCTCTGGTAAATGGAAAAATATTGCTCAAGGCAAATGAATGGTTATTGTTCTCTTTTTATTATCTTATCCTGCTTAGGAAAAGGTGGGGAATTTATCCTGAATTACACAAGACTCTAATAACGATAATAGGTATAATAACATATGCTACTATTAATGAGTGCCTACTAGTTGTTAAGCATTAAAAAAAAAAAAAAGTTTTCTCTTATTTCATTCTTTCAACAGCCCTGCAAAGAAGGGACTGTGGCTTCAATTTTTCTATCTGGGTTGCCTGAGGCTCCCAAGACCTGGAGGATGTTTTGTCAGGTTGTGTCCTGGCATGTGGAGCCAGGTCCTCCTGGCTCCAAAGATTCTGCTTTTTGCATGATCCCACCTGTCCTCTCTGGTGAGGACACCTGTCTCTGTTTCATTCTTAAAAAACTAAATGTCAACATTGAAGGCCACTTCAAACTACATCCAAATTATTGCATGCCAAAATGTTAGTGGACTACTATGGTGGAAATCATAAGTATTGATAGAAATGTCTTGCTAAAAACTCAAAGCAGAGTTTCAATTAATAATTTCAAAATTCATTCTCAATATCCTAGAGTCATAATGAAGCCTGACATTGAATAATAGTTAACAACACAATCCTCCTGGTAGGTTTTATTTTTGTTGTTTCAATTATTTATTTGTTTGAGGGATATAATTCAGGCTACTCTACATTTTGGCTTACTTTTTAAAATGTTCTTGACATAAATAATTGACATAGAGATTTTACTAGGCTGCCTCTCTCATTTTAGCATGGTTTTTCACTACTATTGATTAGTATTTCCTCATTTGGAGAACAAATAATCTTTGGTTAATAGTTTTTAAATAAGAGAGAAAGAAAGTTAAGGGATGTTCGCTATTTAGCTGTAAAGTTCTTTCCAATTCTGCAGTAATGTACAATAGAGAGGAAATGGGTCTGGGTCAATTGACTTTAATGGCAAAAGTTAAGGTGTTCAGTCACTTTCACTTACCTTAATTCACAAGTAAAAATTGTCATTTCTGAGGTCAACAGTTAATTCAAAATATGACATTTTTGGCTCAGAGTTTTAAGGTTACAACATGAGAAATCTGGAGAACTTCTAGAATTGTATATTACATATGCAAAGCTCCTTCTCACTAGGAAAAAAAAAGAGCTTTCATAACACATTGTTTTTATTGCATTCTGGGCTACTGAGAGTTTCAGGCAAACCTCTAAGGGACTAAAAAATAATATAAGTTTGCTAAAACTCAAGAAGAAAAACCAAAAGAACCCCCAAGAGACAGTGATACCTTTAGGGCAAATGCCAAGATCATCACTTCAAATCCTGTGCCTGCAATGAAACGGGAAGATCAATTTGAGATTCATAGATATAGCCAGGAGCCTAGGAAAGGCCTAAAGTAAAGCCAGCTTGGTTGCCCAAATCAAGTTGAATCATAAGATTTTTTCTAAAACTGACATAAAAAATAAAGGGAGGAAAAACAGTCAGCACACTCATGAAGAAGAGAGAAAAGGTGAAGATCCTTGTCCTGATAAACAGCATAACCTTTTATAAAAATATAATAATTAAAACAGTATTAGATCAATTGACCAGTAACACAAAACACAGTGCACAGAAAAGACTTGTGCATATTGCAACTTAATATATAATAGAGACAACCATGCAAAACATTACAGAAATTATGGGCTATTCACTAACAGTATTGGCTCATAGTTATAAATATGGGGGAAAATAGAATTCTTACAGCACATTACATACACAAATCAATTCCAGGTCGATTGAAGACCCAAATATAAAAATTAAAAAAGATAAAATAGGTGGATGCATTAATAACTCAGGGGAGGTTAGGAGATTTCAAATGATACAAAATGTACTAATCATAAAATTGACCACATTATGTAATTAATAATTTATGTCATTTAAAGATATTATAAATATATCTAAAATAATCCATAAGGGCATTTGCAACATGTATAACTTGTAAAATATTGGTATTCAAAATAAACAAAGAATTCCTAAAATTGGAAAGAAAAAATTAGAAAAATGAGAAACTTTACATGAACAAGCATTTATAGAAAATTAAAAATGGAGAGTAAACTTATGAAAAAATATTTAATTTCATTAACAATTAAGAAAATGCAAATAAATATTACAAATAGATGTCATTTTACTTTCATCAGACTAGAAAATATTGACCAGCATGATAAATGCTAAGTGTTGGCAAGCATGTAGCTCAATTGAAGTAGTGCAAACAAAAAGCATGGGGGTGGTACAGGTATTCTTTTGATTACTGATTTCCTTTCTGCTGAAAAAGCGCCCAGTAGCAGGACTGCTGGATTATACAATAGTTCTATTTTTAGTTTTTAGAGAAACTTTCATACTGTTTTTCATAATGGCTATACCAATTTATATTTCCACCAACAGTGCAAACAATTTTCCTTTCACCTCATCTTCACTAGTACTTTTTTTATTTTTTGTCTTTCTCATAAAGGCCATTCTACCTGAGGTGATATTTCATTGTGGTTTCATTTGCATTTCCCTGATGATTAGTGATGTTGAGCATTTTTTCATATATCTGTTGTCATTGTATGTCTTCTTTTAAGAAATGTCTATTCGGATCCTTTGCCCACTTTTTAAAGGACTTATTTGATTTTTGTGATTGTTGAGTTACTTAGATATTATGGATATTAGTACATTGTTCAGTGAATAATTTCCAAATATTTTCCCCATTGTATAGGATGAATGGAATACTATTCAGCCATAAAAAATAAAATCCTGGGGGAGGATCCAAGATGGCCGTTTAGGAACAGCTCAGGATTGCAGCTCCCAGTGAAAGCGCAGAGGGTGAGTGGACACTGCATTTTTATTGTCCACAAACTAGGAAATTCCCGGGCGGAGGAGCTCCACAGGTCGCCAGCGCGGCTGTTTCAGCCAGCGCGGCTGTGCCGTCCGGCGCCGCTGCTTTGCCCCCCGGCTGGTTTGTCGGCACCCCAGAGCAGCAGTTCTCCGTACAAAATACACCGGTCTGGGTGCCCTTTTGGCTGGC
>NW_016107322.1:7402447-7492859 GCF_001604975.1 Cebus imitator
ATGGACACAGGAAGGGGAGCACTACACACTGGGGTCAGTTGGGGGGAAATAGGGGAGGGACGGTGGGGGGTGGGGAGCTGGGGAGAGATAGCAAGGGGAGAAATGCCAGATGTAGGCGATAGTAGGAAGGCAGCAAATCACACTGCCATGTGTGTACCTATGCAACAATTTTGCATGTTCTTCACATGTACCCCAAAACCTAAAATGCAATAAAATAAATAAATGGGAAAAAAATAAAATCCTATTTGCAGCAACATCAGTGAACTGGAGGTCATTATGTTAAGTGAAATAAACCAGGCAAAGAAAGATACGTCACTGTTTATACTCATCTGTGGGAGCTAAAATAGTTGATCTTATGGAGGTAGACAGTAGAACGATGGTTATTAGAGGTTGGGAAGGGAGTGAGGATGAAAAGAGGTTGGTTAATGGGTACAAACATACAGTTAGATAAAAGAAATAAATTCTAGTGTTTGATAGCACAATTGATTGACTACAATTAATAGTAATCCGTTGTATATTTCAAAATAGCTCAAGGGGAAGATATGAAATGTTTCCAGCATAAGAAACGATAAACTGTTGAGGTGATGGATATCCAAGAAACCCTGGCATGATCATTACACATTGCATGTCTCAAAATATCATATGTGCCCCATAAACATTTACAATTATTATGTATCAATAAAAAGTCTATATGCCATTAGTGAAAGTATAAATTTGGTAAAAAAGAACTCTGGAAAACAATTTGGCACTATTTTGTAAAGTTGGACATCAGTTCTCCTATTTCTAAGCCATGGAGAAATGCTTGCACAATCACATCAGGGGAAATATTGAAGAATATCCACAGTAGCATTCTTCATAATAGCAAAACACTAAAAGCAATTGAAATGTCCATAAACAAGAGAATGGATAAATACATTTTAGATTTTTCACATAATAGACTATAATAGACCAATGAAAATCAAAGACATATGGCCACAAAAAACAACTGGCAATGTAAATATTGAAAGAAAAACTCACAGAAATCTATAAAGAGTGGATACCTTGCCACTTTGTCAATGTAACTAATTTGGAATTACATGGCCCAGAAGTGCTTTCTCAGTGTGATTTTGAATTAACATTTCTACAAAATAAATTTGTCTACGATTTAGAAGGTGAAACTTTTTTGTTTGTTTGTTTTGTTTTTATCTTTTTGTTTTTTTCCTTTTTGTGGAGAATGGGGTCTTGCTATATTGCCCAGGCAGGTCTCAAACTCCTAGGCTCAAGCTATTCTCCTGCCTAGAAGGTGAAACTTAAAAGTTTCACTCAAAAGGTCGGTAACATTCATGTGCAGTTTTAGCTCACACACGCTGTCATTGATCATGGCAGAGGACAGCAGCCAGCCCCACAGCTTCCCCAAAATCTCTCCAGATCTCGTCCTTCAGCTTCTCTGATTCTGGCCAGGTGTGGCTCAGCTCTGTGGTGAAAAGAACAATCTTCTCTGTCAAGGCACCTACATAATCAAGATTGGAGATCATGAGAGACAGCTGTGTCTCCGGTTTCTCCTCAGTCTCTCCCACTTTACTCCAGCTTTATCTCCAGATTCAGGGACAGCTGGCTTTGAGCTGAGAAAGGCAAAAACTAACAAAGACTACATACACGGCCTAATTAGTTCCATATCTGCCTAAATTCTAGTCCCTGTAGTAGGTCCCTTGGTCTATATCACTCATAGGCATTCTGTTTTTCTGAGCAAAACTGTATGAAGCCACTGTGGGGTGTTTTAGACAGCTCAAAACTAAAAATAACTAATGAATTGTTTATGTATGCATCATATGTGATAAACCTTTTTTAATAAGAAAAAGAAAATGGTAAACATAAAATTCACCCCTGAGAGGGAGGCAGGAATAGAAAAAGACAGGAAAGAAACACATTTGTAGACTCAATGGTATTCAGAATTGTGTTGACAGACTTTTCAATATGGGAGGAGGGATTCACTGGCATTCATTTTATTATTTTGCTTCACAACTTAAATACATATTATATATATTTTTATTCTTTTTCTTATTTATACATTTATAATTTTGTATGTATAAAACATAAGAAGGGCATGAAAACAAAACTGAGTTAAGAAATCAGTAATTCAACAGGAAAAGAAGGTAGTGTCCACAGTAGAGGGTACACCAATTTTCTGAACCAGCAATCGAGAAAAGCAATCTTCAAGGACAGCAGAGATTGAAAATGGGTGAGCAGGCCCAGAAGCAAGCCATAGAGTAATTAGAATAATTTAGGATTGGAATATGCTCTTATAGTGTCCTGAGTGCAAAACAGTTTCTCTGTTCCATGTGCTAATAAGTGATACACAGAAATAATTGCAGAAAAAGGAAAGACAGACATAGAAGGATTTTATTGCATAAGAATAACACTAAGAGGCTGGAAATAATCCTAGTAACCAACAAGAGATATTGTTTAAGTAAATTACAGTACATTAGTATCATGGGAAATTATTAGATTATTATTATTAATAGGTATTAGACTGAAACAGGATTATGTACAACTATAAGGAACGATATCCATGATATATTGCTAAGGGAAGTGAGCAAATTATACAACAATATATATGATATTAACAAATTTCTGTGAATAAAAATGTATAGCTATATTATATATGTTTATGCAGGAAAAAAATGTCAAGAAAACACCACATGGGGAAGTTGGATTGTTTGAAGGGAGATATTTTCTAGCTTAACATACTGCAGTGTTTAAATTTTTTACAATAATCTATACAAAGAAAGTGTTTTTAGCTGGCCTAAAATTTAGGGGAAAAAATCACATTAAAAAAAGGAGAAATCTAGGGCACTGTATATTTCACCTAGTCCTCTAAGCTCATCATCTTCATGAATAAAACAACTCATTGCTAACATTTGAAATTCGTAAAGTAGATGGCACTGAAATAAGCTTATGCCTATTCCCTAGAATCTTGCAAAATAATATTTTTAGGGAAAGAGAAAACTAATTTTACTAAAAATATATTTGAAAGGTTAACATTAGCTGCAGACTGCATTATAAGTATTATTAGCCTTATTAAAATGTTGGCCCATTACCAATTAAATCGCTCTCTACAGCAAAAAAAAAAAAAAAAGAGAGAGACAGGGAGAAAAGATGGAAGTACTTCCCTTTAATACATGAGAATAAAGGTGTCTACATTAAAACATAAGATGATACACAAAAGCCCCCTTCCCACCAATGTAAATATTTTCTTTGAAGCAGTTATCATGCTTAAAATTATATCATTATTTCAGCAACTAGTTGTTAAAGGTCTGGGCTCTTCTGACTGGACTATAAGCTTACTGAGTTCAGGAATCCTGTTCTGTTTCCTTACTGTACTCACAGTGCCTAGGGAATTGTAGTTGTACAACAACTATTTTTGGAAGAAAGGAAGGCAGGAAAAGGAAGACAGAGGAAGGAGGGAGGAAGGAATGAAATCACAACATTTTCAAAGAAAGAAAGGAATCTCCAGGGCCATATCTGCTAAAGAGAAGTTATTGGTGTCATGTTATCAATGTTTACGTGTAAGAATCATGTAATCAATGTCATAGGGCCCTGGAGCTCTTTTCTAATAGCTCACCCAGAATTATTTCTGCTCTGTTAGGCAACAGATTCTATTCTGTTTCAAGTTAATGGGTTTCCACCGAATTTGAACAACAACAAAAAAATACTGATGTACAAAGTACAGCTAATTTGCTCTAAATTTAGCCAAGAACATCAACACCTATTACCAAAATGTCAGATGTTATTGTAAAAAAAATATGCTTATTTGAATTGGATCAAATGTTTGATTAGGACAAAAAGATTGTGAACAGCTTGACATAATTTCCCTTCTTTCCTTTGTCTTCCACCTGTATAGAGTTGAGTCTAGAAAACTCTTACTTTGTGACTTTATTGAATTTCATCATATCAGGCAAAAATTTAAGACCATACCTTTGTGTTAAGAAAAACTAAGTAAGTTCTTTGAAAATACTATTTTTATTAAGGCTTTCTTTGTTAAAAAGAGAAAACCACCTGAAAGCTGATACGTTTCCATCTTCTATAACCCACTGTCATTCCTTACTAGTCCAGCTTTGCAAAATAATTTTTAGCCATTGGAATAGTATTATTTATATATTCTAAAGCCATATCCAAAATATAATGATTTTGCTGAGGCTAAATATTGTTTTGGTGGACTGAGGAACAATGAAGATGCAAAGAGAATTAGACTACTAAAGTACCATATCTAAGACATAATTAAGTCTAGGAAATCAAAGCTGAGTTTAGGCTATTCTCTGAATTCTAGAGTTGCTAGAAAGAAAACTTACAGGGTATCATTTTCATTGGAAATAGTGCATAATTTATACTTTGGAGACAAAAAAATGAAGATCATACAAGAATACACATCTGCATTATCATAAACTTGTTCTTTTTAGGGATGAGATTCACTCCTTAATTCAGCAGATATTGTATGTCAGAGAGTTATTCAGGGAGTTAGTATTATAAGTCACAATGTAAATCACACCCAGAAGGCAACTGAAAAGTAACTCAACGTATTAAATAATTTTATATTTTCTCAAAAATTATAACCAATTAAATACAAAAGAGTATATTATAGTGCTTAAGGATTGCTATGGACTGACTTGTGTCCCCCATAATTTATATGGTGAAGCCCTTCCTAACCCTCAACGTGAAATGTGACTGTATCTGGAGATAAAGGCTCTAGGAGGTAATTAAGGTTAGATGAGATCATAAGAATGAGGTACTAATGCCACAAGACTGTGACCTTATAAAAAGTGTAAGATCTCTCTCTCTCCACACACACACACACACACACACACACACACACACACACACTCTCTCTCTCTTTACTCTCTCTCCCTCTCCCCCTGAACAACAAGTAATAAATGACAACGAAAGCAGCAGTTTGTAAGCCAGGAAGAGAATCCTCACAAAAAACTCATTTGGCCAGCACCTTGATCTTTAACCTACCAGCCACTAAAATTGTGAGAAATTAAGTTTCTGTTTTTGAAACCGACAGTCCATTGTATTTTATTATGGAGGCCCAAGCTAACTAAGACAAGAACATAGATTTTTTTTTTTAACAAGACAATATAGTTTTAAATTCTTCCCTAGCTAACTCTCTAAATCTTAACTTTCTGTTGGTAGAAACTTATGAATCCACCTCCAAACTCTGCTTTTAGAAAAAAAGTTTATAATACATATAAATCAGTTATTATGGAATTTTAAAAATGGCAACTATTATTTTATGTTTTAGTCATTTACATAAACTGTTTAGGAAATCATAGACTTCTATAACTTAAAGGGAACTTAAATAATACATGTTTAAATACTAATTATTAATAATCACATGTCCAGAAAGAAATGATTTGTCTTTTACGAGTCTAATCATTTGTCTTGATCTTCACCTTCAAGGCAGTGTGACCTTTGAATGACTAGCAGCACGTCAGAAGACACAAATAGCAATTAAACAAGAAGAAAGGTTGTAAAATTATTTAATTAGATTGAATATGCTGTTTATGCAGCTTTTACTGAAAAACTTTTAAAGATATAATCTTATTGTTTGTATAAATTTACATGTTGTTATTAGTTTGAGTAAAAATTGCCCTCAGTTACAGTATTTGATACAATATAAGCAATCAGCATAAGCTCTTGGAATGAATGGATAAATCCAGTCATTTTAGCAATAGTAGAAATATTTATAATTAGCTGCCCTAATATACATTTACTCAATCACTCATTCAACAACATATAATTTCCATGATACATATTCAGAAATATATATCTCTGTGGGATGCTGTGGCAATATTAAAAGGACCTAGATATGGTCTTAGATCTACCTTAAGAAGCTAGATCCCCAAGACTTACTGAAGAATTTTATCTACATCCTGTCATATATACCCTTTATGCACTCTTTTCATTCATGCATTCAGTTAATATATTTAAGCATCCACAATTTACTTAGCACTGTTGTAGAAGTGAATATATAACAAAGAACAAGATGACAAAGCCCCTTCTTCCATGATGCCCCAATTCAGAATCTATATTGTACTTCCCTGTTTAATTCTTTTTCTTCCCTGTGTCTTGAGCACATCCACCACCTACCAAAGATTTTTGTACATAGAAACAAATACTGTAATTTGACAGATGCAGGAATAGTATGATTCCCATAATCTTGTATCCAATCTCATGGCAGATATTATTAATTATGGCTCTCATTTTCCAAAAGTATAAATATGATCTTAAAATCCTTTTCATCAGTATTTATATCAGCCAGGACCAATAAAAGGTAACAAACTCATGAAAGTATTTGTCTATTTTAACCTCTGAGTATAATAAAGAAGGCAGGGTACAAGTTAGGTAGGGTGCGACCCACACTTCAACAAATAGGAAAAAACTGCTTACATCCCAAAGTCAAGTTTGTAAGACATCAAAGTAGGGAGGATGCAAAGAGGACTAAATGAACTGTTTCCAGAGATGGAATATCTCTTAGGAAAGATGAGACCAATGGTTTTCTTCATGGCAGCATGTGCCAAATCTGTGTACACAGTAAAGATTAAGCTTGACTTAAGGAAAGAACTCCTCTAGAAGAAACAAAAACCCTGAGAGCTTTGGGTGGTCAACGGCAGTGTAATCTAAAGGAGCCCCAAACGTGAGTGCTAACGTGGTGCAGAGCAGAGCAGAAACTCCTGTTTCTCACATTCTTAAGAGATAAAGTCCCTCTCAAGGGAGAGGTCTTCAACAAAACAGGACACGTATGTACTTTAGAGAAGGACTAACTTTCAACTTGCGGTGGAATTCAACACCTATGTGGCTAAATTCCCACTTGTACTGAGTTGATTCATTCTCAGTGTATCTGCATAAGTGAAAAGGGCAAATCTTGTCTGGGAGGAAAATAACATCAACCTCTCTCTCTACGGTTCTAAAATGTATAGATATGAGATATATGAAGAAACTGGAAAATATGACAAAAGAAAATGAAAAAACAATCAGATGATATAAGGATACTTCCCCTCTCCCCAGCCATGGATATCACTAGAATAAGCAGATAAAAACTTTAAAATAATTAACAAATAAATTTAAATAAAAGCAAATAAACAAAGAGCAGAATGAAAGACAGAATTTCAACATATAATTAGAATAAATATAAAAATCAAATGAAACATTCTATAACTGAAAAATATAAAATATATGATTTAAAAATTCTATAATGTGTTAAGTAGCTGACTGGACACAAAAAAGAAATTATTAGTGGACACAGAGACAGAAAAAATCAACTTGAAAACAGAAAGAAGTGGAAAGAAAATAACTAAGTATTAATGAATATATGGCAAAAATTAATATACGTGGGCAGATACATGTGGAAATAAAATCTCAGAAAAAGAAAAAAGGGACAAAGACAATATTTGAAGTGCTATGGATAAGGATTTTTCCAAATCTAATGAAGGTAACAGCCAGAGGTCCAAGAAGTCCAGTCAACCTCAAGAAAGACAGATACAAATTAACCATATTTGACAAAACATATTTAAAGGTCTCAAAAAAAAAAGAGAGAGAGAGAGAGAGAGGAGACAGATTTTTAAACCAGGCATAGAAAAAAGACACATCTTCTTCAAAAAGCAAGAATGAGATTTATGGATAATTTCATAAGACAAAGGCAATGGAATGGCATCTTTAAAGTGATAAAAGAAAAAGAGGGAAGAAATTAAAACTGCCAACCTAAATCCTGAAAATATTTTTCAAAAATAAAGAAGATATAAAAATATTTTTCGACCCTCCTCAAAAAATTTTGCATCTGACAAACCAACACTACAAAATATATTAATGGAATTTTTCAAACCATATGGTAAATGGTCAAAAATGAAAACATGAAAGAAAGAGCACTAAAATAGTTAAATATGCAAGGAAATTTTAAAAATATTGATGTCTTTAAAACAATAGTAATAACTATTACTTCTAGAGTATATAACAGTACATGTACAATATATGACAATAAATATCCAAGGAAGGGAGTGGTAAATCAAGTAAAAGTGCTATGAGAGTTTTGCATTCTTCAAGACATGATAAAAGGACTAAATGTAATAAGTCATAGATATATGTTAAAATCACTAAGATAATCACTATATAAAAGAAAAAAATAAAAATATTAACTGAAAAAAGACATAAGACGGAATAAAAATTACTGAGTGATCCATCGGAAAGCAGGAAAGAAGTAAAAAAAAAAAATGAGACTTTTTAAATAAAGCAAGATGGTAGACTTAAATCCATGCATTCATTATAACCATAGCTATAGTTAATGTAAATTGACTAAAGACCTCAAATAAAAGACATATTATCCAACTGTATTAAAACATAAGCCCAACTATATACTATTTACAAGAGACACTATTAAAAAAATGAATCTGTATAAATATAAGGGGTACAAGTGTAATTTTGTTACATGGATATATTGCATAGTGGTAAAGTCTAGGCTTTTAGTGTAACCATCATTCAATAATGTACATTGTACTCATTAAGTGATTTCTCATCCCTCACACCCCCTACCCTCTCGCCCTTTCCAGTTTCCAATGTATTATTCCACATTCTATGTCTATGTGTACACATCATTTAGCTTCCATACAATAAAAATGTTAAATATAAGGACATGAATGGGTCAAGAGATAAAGGATAGGGAAAATATACTAAGCATATACAAACAAAAGAAAGCTGGAGTTACTGTCTTAAAATGAGACAAAGCAGGGCTGGAGCAAGGGCAAGGAAGTCAAGCGCAAATACCATGAGAGTGAATGCCTCATAGGATGAGGCATGTAGGACGCAAAATTTAAGGGGGAGCTTATTCTCAGCTTCCTACAACTGCAGACTCAGAATCAGAGAGTAAGCATCTCCTTAAATTTTGCTCTGTAGTTCTGACCCTGGGACAAAGTAGTCTCTAAAACAAAATGTATTATTAAACATAAAAAGGAATATTTCATGACAATAAAATAATTCTAATCTTAAATATGTATTTGTCGAAAAACAGAGAACACACATACACACACATATCAATTAGGAAAATCCATAATCATAGATGGATGTTTTAATAGACAACTCTCAATGACAGATAAAGTTAAAATACAGAAGCTTTAAACTACATCTAAATGATAGTTCCAAAATACTACACCCAGAAATGGTAGAACACACATTTTACACATAGATATGGAATATTCATCAAAACAGAATATATTCTAGACAATAAAGCAAGTAGGAATATATTTCAAAGGTTTAAAATCATACAGACTATTTTGTCCAGCCACAGTATAATTATACTAGAAATCATACCAAAAAGGTAATTAGAAAATCACCAAATGTTTGGAAATTAGGAAGCACAACTTCTAAATAACCAATGGTTCAAATACAAAAATACAATAGAAATAAGAAAATATAGTAAAGCCAATAATAACTTAAAATTAAATTAAAGTGGACATAAAATGCTTATGCTATTAGCACATATTGTTTAGGCTATCCAATCAAAGTAGCATTAATGTGTAATTAATTAATAGGTGCTAGAAACCTAGATCAATTTTACTTAACAACATGGTTTAGAAACACATTTTAGAAATACAACAATACAATGAATTTCATTTTTTGGTTATGACTCCACTGTTTGACAGAGCCATTTTAAATCGTTGATTAGGTCACTTCCAGTTATTTTTTGGGAAAGGGTCCTACCATGAGCAATTAAAATGTGTACTTTCATAAGAATATCTATAAATTCCTAGCACTAGAATACTTAGAATTTCTGGTGTCCTTCTTCATAGTTCACAGGTATAGGAAATTTTATTTTTCAAAATAACTTTCTTAAAGTATAATTTATAGAAAATAAAATTTGTCCATTTCAGCTGTACAATCTAATGAGTTTGACAGAGATATATTTATATACATAAGTATTTATACAAGGAGATGTCTATATAGAGAGAGATAGATCTATATCCGTGTAACCACTATCACAGTTAAGATGTAGAATGTTTGCATCATTGTAAAAACTTCCTTTGTGTCCCTTCCCAGTCAATCACCTCCTTGCACCCCAGGTATCGCTTCCCTGTTTTCTTTCACTGTGTATTAGATATTTCTTTTCTAGAATTTCCTATACATTTAATCATAGATTAGAAGTTCCTCTGTGCCTGGGTTCTTTTTCTTAGCTCATCATTATGTTATTGCATTTATCAACAATTTCTTTCTATTGCAGTAGAATTCAGTTATATGGATATACTATAATTTGCATCTCCATTTACCTGCTGAATTTTGATTGCTCCTGTTTGGAGGCTATTATGAACACAGATGCCCAAATCACTCATGTGTAAGTTACCATGTGACACATTTTAATACTTCCTATGCACAACTGTACAGTAAAACTATTTATTGACTCAATTGTTAATGGATCTATGGTTGTTTCTAGTTTGGGGCTATTGCAAGAAAATCTGCTACATACATCCTTGTATAATTTTTTATATGGTTTTACTTTACTTGGTTAAATACCAAGTGGAATTGCTAAGTCATATGGTAAGGATATGTTTAACAACATAAGAAACTGTCACACTCTGTTTCCAAAGTTAATGTACCATTTTATATTATTGCTGGTGATGTATGAGAATTCCAGTTTTTCCATATCTATGCCAACACTTAGTGAATCAACTTTTAAATTTTAGCCATTGTAGTGGATGTGTAGTGATTTTGTTTGTCCCCAGTGTTATCTTACCACGTTTATTGGCTATTACTATATTTTCTTTTATGAAATATCTATTACAATCTTATGACCAAATTTTAACTAGGTATTTTCTGTTATATTATTATTTAGTTTTAAGAGTTGCTCATAAACTCTAGATACAAGTCTTCTGTTAAATATATGTACTATAGGTATATTTTCTCAGTTTGTGATTTGACTTTTCAATTCTTGATGACATGTAAGAATAGAAAATTTTAATGTTATTGACATTCTGTTTATCAACTTTTTCATGATTCATGCTTTCTATTTCATATGTAGGGAATCTTTGCCTACAGGAGGATCACAAATATCTTCTCCCATCCTGTTTCCCACAAATTTGTAGTTTGAGCTTTGAGGTCTTACATTTAGATTTATGACAATTTCAAGTTAATTTTTGTGTATGGTGTGAAGTAAAGGTATCCCAATATCTTCGGGATTTCTGGTGTTCTGCATAGGCTTACCTTTTCAGTGCCCTTTGCTGCAACTTCAGCCTCCTTCCCAAACTCTTCAACTCTGATATGTATCTTCTCTATAAGACAAGGCCATATGCTCTATTTGGGACTCTACACTGTGTTCTTGCATGTGGTCTCTCAATAGAAATGCAGGATGACTATAGACTTTACCTGGTTTAACTCCTTCTCTCAGAGATCAGTGTTCCTCTGCATAGTTTCAAAGTCTGAAACTATTATTTCATTTAATTTTTCCATCTCCCTGTGGAAAAAAGGTAATTCCATTCATTATAATCATGGCTGTAAATGCAAGTCTATGTGCCCTGCAATTTAATCAATATCACTCTCAAAATGTACTCCACAAACAGGCCTATCATGAGCAACAGACACATTTACTAGCACTGCTTATCATTATTTAAATATTTTTCTGGTAAGACAGTATAAAGTTTCCTAGGGCTGCCATAACAAATATCACAAACTGCATGGCTTGAAAACAACAAAATGTTATTGTCTCACAGTTTTAGAGATTAGAAGTCTCGCAGTTTTAGAGATTAGAAGTTTTAGAGATTAGAAGAACTCATATCAAAATATGAGTTGGGTATGTTCCCTCTAAAATATGCAGGATAATCCTTCATTGTCTCTTTGTAGGTTCTGCTGGTTTGCTGTCAATCTTTGACGTTCGTTGACTTGTAGCCACATAACTCCAATCACTGCCTTGGTCATCACATAGCATTTTCCTTGTGTTTCTGTGTCTTTATATGGCCCTTTTCTTATAAGGATACCAGTAATATTGTATTAAGAGACTACTCTATTCCCATGTGATGTCACATTATCAGATTATATATCCAACAACTTTATTTCCAAATACGGTCACATTCTGAGGTACAGGAGTTTAGAGCTCCAGCATACCTCTTTTGGAGGGGGGGCCACAATTCAACTGATTACAGATAGGTAGAAATGACATGTTGTTATTCTGATTTATGTTTATTTAAATGTGATTAAGATAGAATTTATTTTCATGTTTGTTGGTTATTTTTATTTTATTTTCTATTGTCTATGTCCTGTCTTATTTTTCAATTGAGTTGTACATCGTTATATTCTGAAGGAACTCTTCACAAAGTAAGGAATTAAATCTTTTGTACATCATGTATGTTTAGTATTTCTTCAGTTTGTCATTTGTCTTTTGACTTCATATAAATTCAAATAAGTAATTCTGTCTTCTAGATAATTTTGAATTCTACATAAGCAAATGTATCCTTTCTGTTTAGTTTTGCTTTGTTTCTAGGTGTTAAGTCTTAATTTCAAAGACTTCTCCTACCCTTGAGTTAATGAATAAAATTACTTGTATTTTTTAATTAAACATTTTATCCACTTATAATTTACTTTGATGTCAAGGTATAACATCCCCTTTTACATTCAAAGTTATAAATAGCCAATTGCCCTGTTACATTTGTTGAATAATATAAGTTCCCTTTATTTTGAAGAGATTGTCACTTTCTTCTTTTGTTCATTTTATTTTTCTTTATTTCTTTTCTTTTCTTTTTTTGAAATAGGGTCTCACTGTGTTGCCCAGGCTGGATTCAAAATCTGGGGCTCAGGTGATCCTCCCACCTCAGCCTCCCAAGTAGCTGGGACTACACGCATGTGCTGCTAAGCCTATCTGGTCCATTTTCTATTTCCTCTGTAGTATTAAGTTTGTAATTTTCTCACTTAAACATGCGAAAGGACTATATGCTCGTTAAATTCTTATCTTAAATATTCCAAATAAATTTGATTATCACTTTGTCAAGTCATAAAATATCCTGCTGGTATTAAGTTTGATATTTCACTGAATTCAAATACATAGAGAACTGACACTCTTAAAATCATAACCCCCTAGCATACAAATCATGGTCTCCAGATACCCCACTTTCTTAATAAAAGAAAGTAGGGTTCCTTAGACACACAGTTGATTATAAGTATGAAACAAAATTAAAAAAATGAATAAGGGGATCCCAGACATCTTTTCAGAGCAGGTAGCAAGGCAGTAAGTAAAGCTTATTAGAGTTGTGTCAGAAGCACTTATGAGCGAATTTTGAATAGGCTGCCATCAGCCAAAATTAAAACAATCTAAGTATCAAGAAGAAGAATTCTAATGGATTCTAATATATAAAACCAAACAATAACTGTGATAACAACAAATAACTTGGTCACCATTGGAGAATGATAACAATGATTACTTTCCGATCCCAATGCCTTGACTTTTCTGTTCTTTATAAGATTGCCGGAATAGTATCACCAGCATTCTTATCTCTCTGATTGTAAACAAACAAGAAGGGATAAGTGGTATCAGTTACTAGCCAATTTAGTTGATTTAGATAATTATATTTGAGACTATTGAACTGGTGAAGTATAGACAAACTTTTTGGACTTTGAGTTCATGTTATAATGGGATGGGACTTTGGTGGATGGATGTTGCATTTTGTTATGTGGTCAGATGTGAATTTGAGGGGTTGCAGAACCATTTTAGTAGGCAAAATAAAGGCCTCTTCAAATTCTTGGAACTTGTGAATAGTTACCTTATATGGCAAAAGGGACTTTGCAGATATGAGAAGTTTACAGGGTTTGAAATGGAGATTATGTTGAATTGTCTAGATAGGTCCAGTATAATCACATGACATCTAAGATTTGGAAGAGCAATGCAGAAAGATGTCCTCTGTGAAGGACATCTTCCTGGCTTTGAAGATGGAGAAAGAGGGTCTCTGAGCTAAGAAATGTGTATGGTCTCAGAAACTGGAAACAGCTCTCAGGTTACAGCCAGCAAGAAAATGAAGACCTGAGCCCTACAACTGCAAGAAAATGAATTCCGCCAATAACTCGAATTAGCAGGAAATGGATTCTCCCCTAGAACCTCCAGAAAGGAATGCAGCTCTGCTAACAACTTGATTTTACTTCAGTGAGAACCATACCAGATTTCTGATATACAGAACTGTAAAAATAATAGACTTGTGTTGGTTTCAGGCATTAAATTTGTGGTAATTTGTTAAGGCAGAAATAGAAAATGAATACAACCTATTAAGTTCAACCTTAATTCTAAAGGCCTTCTACTCTGAAATCACATTATTTTTATCTGCTTCTTGAACAAATCAGGATCTTAAAAGCAAGGAGAAAGCAGTGGCTGGCATGGAGAATGCCAATGACCAGTTCCTGCCACAATCGACTAATCTTGATCTGGTTTAAGACTCTAGTTCTGTCTCTCAGAATTCTACTTCATGCTTTATGATCCAGCACTTTCTAATCTATGGGATAGATGATCTCTTGCTTCTATGCTCTTGGTAATTCAGTTCCTCTGCCTGGAACACTTCCGGCCTATTGCCCATTACAATTAATACTTAAGAACTAAGTGCTTGAATTCTTCACTCTTCATAAGAATCTTACTGAACAGCACTCATTACAGATACTCACTTTTTATACTTTACATTATGAAATACTTAAAAATGCACAAAAGTAGAGAGAATATTACAATGGATCCCTATCAGCCAGAATTCAGCTTCCATAATCAAAATTAACATTAAGTCAGATAGAAATAAACAGCGATGTATTCCCACAGCAGGCTAATGCATTGTCAACAGGGATGGTTTGATTTACTATCTAAGCTGAGGAAATGGATTCAGTTTTCCAGGATCTACTTGTCGTGAGCTCTAACAGCAAAAATGGCAAAACCACTCTCAGAGGAGCCATTAAATGCGACCAGTGACCAAGATATGAGAAAAATCCTACTGCAGACTAGAACCTGAACATGTCACAAGTGTCCTAAAATGGCTGTCACGTTACAGGACTTGTCCATAAGGTGAATTCTGGCCACTTAAACCTCACCTGAAGATAGAGGTAAGGGTTTTCTTTTTAATTTCTTTTTTTTTTCTTTGTTTTTAATTGCCCACTTCAGTGTTAGCATAGAGAAAATGTGTTCCTGCTCTCTTGAATAAATCGAATTGACTGAAGAATGCTTGAATTCATTTATCCCAAAACAAAGGCAGAGGACTGAGGGTCACTGGAGTTTCAAGGCTGTTCCCAGCACTGCGAGCAGAAGCGTCAGAGCCCACCTCCCTTGGGCCCCGCACTGCGACAGGGACTCTTCTACGGAGGATGGCTGGGGCGTGGGGAGGCTATAGAAACGCCATTGAGAAGCTAGATCTTAGGCAAAGGAATGCGCTTTAAAAAGAATTGAAACGAAAGAACACAAACTCGAATCCTGGACCTGATTAGGGGCGCAACCACAGAAAGAGATAACGAATGGTTCTCATTCTTCCTTTCATTACCTCCAGCGGAAAAAGGAAGGCCGGAACTACGCTTCCCGGAATGCAGAGCGCGGGGCGGGGCTAAAAAGACAGCGTGTTTTTCTCAAGTAGGCTCGCGTGACAACAGGTTTGATTATAAACGCTTTTCCTTGCCACGGCGCTAATACCTCTCAGCCTGACTGGTCCGGGCCGCAGTGCGTGGGAAGGCGGCTCAGTTGTCACCGGCCACAGTTGAATGGAGGCTCTTTACCCCGCACCCTCATGGTAGATGAAGTCCTTGCTTTGGACAGAGCGATAGCTTCTCCGAGTGCCTCCAAGCAAGCGGACTACATTTCCCAGGGGTCTGCGGGACTGCCGGGCGGCGTGGGGGCGGTGCCTCACGTCTGGTACAGTCATCCCAAGCCAGTTCGGCGGGACTGTGATGGCCAGAGAGATGACGATCTTAGGTGGGTTCCCGCGGGTCCTTGTTGCTCTTGCGGGCGTAGAGGCGGCCTGAGGATGCCAGCGTGGGCAGGGGTAGTAGACTCACCGCCTGGATCCGGCTGAGCGGCGGGAGGGGAATCGCTAAGGTGACTTAGAGGCGGTTTTCGGCTGTTCAGAACGAATGGGGGTGGGGACGCCTCTAGGAGGGCCCCGGCCCCTGCCGGCCAAGGTAGGGTAGGCGCGGGCGACCAGCAGTGTCATCCCACCGACGTCAGACTTAGGGAAGCGTTCCTTTTAACAGCACCTAGGGTTGTGAATTGCCTGTTGAATTGGAGCAAGCTGTGGAAGGCGGCGAGAACGTGCACCTCCAGGGCCCCTTTGTGGAGGAAGGGGGAGGAGCTGCATCCGGAGCTGTCTGCTCTTGGGTTCTGAATTTGGAGGGATTCAGGACTCTGATGTATAGCTCGATCGACGCTATTTCCATCAAATCGGGTTCGGAATTACCTATCCCCCATCCCCACATACCCCCACCCCGCGACTCGAAGGTGATGAAATGCTTCTGAAATGTTGCCCGGAGCTGGAAGGGGAAAGTAGGATTTGCATTTGGTTTTATTTCTTTGAGTTATGTGTTGATCAGAATGAGCTAACAATCAGTAACATGGAGACCTGAAAATTGACGTTTTGGGTAGTATGTAATATGAGTGGAAATAGGTATATAACACAGCCTTCTGATACCAAATACGAAATTAATTCAAAATCCAAAGGGCAATCTTTCTTCACTTATGTTTACAATCTGCGTGGCATTTGTTCCTACTCTTTTTTTTTTCTTTTTTTTTTTAAATCAGTACTTGTTGATCATCTCCTGTTCCTGGCCTGGGGGATACAACAGTGAACAAAACTTGTCTTCAAGAAGCTTTCATAGATGTTGTCGTCAGGATTGCCCACTTTTATGCTTCTTCTCTCTTAAATATTATCATTGCAAGAAGGATGGCCCTGGTTCATACTTACATACATAAAAAGTTAACTATTTTATGAAGTGACAGTTTTAATACCTTTGCAACTTTCAAAATTATTTTATCCAATTTATTCATTTCATCCTTTTGAAAGGGAGAAGAAGGTGGGATAGGAGGAGAGAGTTTTAGCCTTACAATAATAAAGTTTTTGTTGTGAGGATTTTAATAGTGGAGTTTAAAAAAATAATTGAAACTGTTTTTATAAAGCTGTAAAATCTAAATATTAATTGATCAATAATATTAGACTATATCTGGCTTTTGCTCCAGATAAATGTTGTTTCCTGTCAGCATCCACACAAATAATTTTGAAATATTTTTACATTTTATTTCTTCATTCACTCATTAGAGAATGACACAAACATACAGTTATAGAGCTTTTTTGTTGCTTGTGTTGTTACTTCATTTTAAATTGTATTTTACAATTTACATTTTGAAAAACCTCCTGAGAGGAGTGTTATCAGTAGTCCTATAAAAAATTTTGATATGTATCTTTTTTAGCTTTGTTTCA
Source organism: Cebus imitator (assembly GCF_001604975.1). NCBI lineage: Eukaryota > Metazoa > Chordata > Mammalia > Primates > Cebidae > Cebus > Cebus imitator. The sequence goes on from NW_016107322.1 coordinate 7,419,877, forward strand.
ACGAGTGATATTAAAGGGTCTTTGCTACAGTAATCTAGCACATTGTACTAGTTTGATAAAATACATCTTTTAATTTTCCTGTATTTCAGGATCAGCTGTTTTGACTCTCCTGTTGGCTGGCTATTTGGCACAACAGTATTTACCATTGCCTACTCCTAAAGTGATTGGCATTGATCTTGGCACCACCTATTGTTCCGTTGGGGTATTTTTTCCTGGCACAGGAAAAGTAAAGGTGATTCCAGATGAAAATGGGCATATCAGCATACCCAGCATGGTGTCCTTTACCGACAATGATGTATATGTGGGATATGAAAGCGTAGAGCTGGCAGATTCAAATCCTCAAAACACAATATATGATGCCAAAAGGTTCATAGGCAAGATTTTTACCCCAGAAGAGCTGGAGGCTGAAATTGGCAGATATCCATTTAAGGTAAGTGATTAAAATCTGTGTTAATTTTAGCGTGCTCTTTCAGTTAATGCTTTGGCTTCATGTCACAAAACATTCTATCTCTTCTAGCTTAATCAATTAATACACGAAAGTTCTGTTATCTTACATAACAAATTCCACAGCAGCTCTTGGATGAGTTAATCACTGATTCCAGAAAGCTAACAGTTACTTAAAGACCTTATCATTTTCTTGTTCTCACATCCTCAGCATGCCTGCTTAGCTCTTTCAGGGTAGCAGGAAGGTTGATGAAGCCCTGTGTACCATAGACAGATAATCTCTGTGTGTATGTGTACATATATGTATACATATAAAGAGAACATAATGATGTACTAAAATTATTCTTGTTAATATGTACTAGAAGATTCTTTCAACTATCTATTACTCTTAGAAATGAGTAATTTGGGAAAAAAGGGAGAGGATCCTGAGTTACATATTTGAATGAGCAACTTCTATTTCTTACATTTTGTCATTTATTCTTTCATTTATTCAGCAAATATATATTGAGGATCTTGTGTGTTCTAGTTAATGTGCTTGGTGTTGAATTTTATTCTGTTGTTATTAAAAACTAGTATAGGCCAGGCACAGTGGCTCACACCTGTAATCCCAGCACTTTGGGAGGCCGAGGTAGGCAGATTACCTGAAGTCAGGAGTTCAAGACCAGCCTGTCCAATGTCATGAAACCCCGTCTCTACCAAAAATACAAAAATTAGCTGAGCATGGTGGCTTGTGCCTGTAGTCCCAGCTACTCATGAGGCTGAAGGAGGAGAATTGCTTGAACCTGGGAGGCAGAGGTTGTGGTGAGCTGAGATCACACCACTGCACTCCAGCCTGGGCAACAGAGCTAGACTCCATCTTAAAAAAAAAAAAAAAAAAAACTAATATGGATTCATTTTATAGATTTTATGATACAATATTTAGTAAGTTCTAATCTTGGTGAATATACTGGATAGATTACAAATATGTTTTTGATTTTGTAAAGATGAAGGTAAGTTTTCATTAGGCCTAGTATTTATGTATATATGTATGTCTGTATCTCTCTCTCTCTTATACATATATATATACACACACGTATATATATATACACACACATATATATATATACACACACATATATATACACACATACTTTTACTCTTTTATTTATTTACTTATTTGCAAATCCTCTTCACAGGTTTTAAACAAAAATGGAATGGTTGAGTTTTCTGTGACAAGTAATGAGACCATCACAGTGTCCCCAGAATATGTTGGCTCTCGACTATTGTTGAAGTTAAAGGAAATGGCAGAGGAATATCTTGGAATGCCAGTTGCCAATGCTGTCATTTCTGTACCAGCAGAATTTGATCTAAAACAGAGAAATTCAACAATTGAAGCTGCTCACCTTGCAGGTAACAGTACCCTTGACTGAGTTGCCTTTTCTCAAAGTTGTGTTAGATTCAAAACCTTCTGTAGTAAGGTTTATCACTTCCCAAACCACACCATAGTCACAATAAACAAACTATATGGTAGGTGTATTAGGGTTTTCTGGAGGGACGGGACTAATAGGATATATGCGTATATGAAAGGGATTTTATTTAGGTGTATTGACTCACAGGATCACAAGGTAAAGTCTCACACTAGGCTGACTGCAAGCTGAAAAGCAAAGAAGCCAGTCTGAGTCTCCACACCTCAAAAGTAGGGAAGCTTACAGTGCAGCCTTCAGTCTGTGGCCAAACGCCGGAGAGCCCCTGGCAAACCACTGGTGTAGGTCCAAGAGTCCAAAAGCTAAAGAACTTGGAGTCCGATGTTCGGGGGCAGAAAGCATCCAACACGGGAGAAAGATGGAATCCAGAAGACTCAGGCACTCTCATCCTTCCACATTCTTCTGCCTACTTTTATTCTAGCCACGCTCTGGCAGCTGATTAGATGGTACCCACCCAGACTGAGGGTAGGTCTGCCTCTCCCAGTCCTCTGACTCAAATATTAACCTCCTTTGGCAATACCCTCACAAATACACCCAGGAACAATACGTTGCATCCTTCAATCCAGTCAAGATGATAGTATTAACCATCACAATAGGTAAAGTAGATGGCTTTTTATACAGGTCTATAATTTTGAAATCTCTGTAGCACAATATAAAATGTATATGTAACAAGAACCAATGAGATAGCTACAGGACAAAGGCTCAAAGAGAAATGGACACATGTTAGCAGTGAGGAATTATTTCCTTTAAATTTCTTTAATGTTTAGGTCAATATAATTTTTAAAATATGAGGTAGATCATTTAATCGTTTAACATTTAATACCATTGAACCAATACTGAGGGCCTTACTAAAAGAGGAAAGAAATCTTTGTTCTCATGGAGCTTATATTCTACCAGAGAGAAAAACAGAATGAGCATAAAAGGTAAATTTATTAGTGTTTTCAGCCTCTGCAATGCTGATATTTTGGGCCAGATAACTCTTTGTTGTGGAGGTCTGTCTTGTAAACTACAAAATATTTAGCAGCATCCCACACCTCTGTTCACCAAATGCTAACAGCACCCTCCTCCACCAAGTGGTGACAATGAAAAATGTCTCCATATGTTGTTAGATTTCTTCCAGGGGGTAAAATCCTGCCTTGTTGAGAGTCACTGAGACATTGTATATCAGAAAGTAACCTACCATGAGGAAAAATAACAGGATAATGAGTCAAGGTTGCTTTTGGTGGTCAAGGGATGGAGGGCTTGTAGAATTTAAATAGGGTGGTCAGGTCATTGAGAAAGTGACAGTTAAGCACATTTGAAGAAATCAAAATAGTTAACCATGCAGACGCACGGAGAAAGTCTGTTGTAGGAAGAAGAGTTAGCCAGTGTAACAGCTGTAAGCTGGGAGTTTGCTGGTACACAGAGTCTGGGAAGTTCAGTGTGGCCAGAGTAGAGTAAGTGGTAAAATCAGAGAGCTGAAGGGAAGGGTGTTAGGATCTTTGGAAGAATTCTTTAGAGTGTGAATGTTGTGATAGCAACTGATCCATAATGTCATACTACTTTCCAGACCACTCATGGCATTCAGTTTAAAGCAGAAATTTCATTCGAAGAAACCTGATCTTTTACGGGCTTAACATAAGCCTTTCTAATATCCACAGCACTTAGTGATAGTATGTAGTGGTTAAATTTTTATCACTCATTTGTTCCAAAGTAAAATATGATTATTAGAAAAGGCTGGGAGATTTGTTGAAAATTAAGGCTCAATTAATAAAGAGTAAAGTGACCTATTCCACTGAACCTTAGCTATTATTTCTTCATATGATAATCTTTCAGAATAATTTTAAAGACACCATTTAGAAGAGCCTATGTTTATTGTTCCCATTTCATGCTGCTGTTCAATTTGTGACTGCTGTCATTATTACTCAGTGGTGGAGTTCATGTCACAGAAGACACAAACGTGCTGTGAGATTGAGTGGGACAAGATTACTTTATAGCATCCTCTCATGAGTTTTTTTTCCCTTCAACTACTCTTACAGGATTGAAGATTTTGAGGGTAATAAATGAACCCACAGCGGCAGCTATGGCCTATGGCCTCCACAAGGCTGACGTTTTCCATGTCTTGGTAATAGACTTGGGAGGAGGAACGCTAGATGTGTCTTTACTGAATAAACAAGGAGGAATGTTTCTAACCCGAGCAATGTCTGGTAAGAAAAATGTAGGGAGAGTTGAAGAGGTTTAGGCAGCGCTTTCTTTAACATATCCAATGTGTAATGCATCCTTTTTTTTCCCCAGAATTCTTCGACTTCTTTTTGATAATTTTCTGTATGTGTAATTTTATACCACCATTTATATATTTATAGCAAAAAGTTAAATCTCAAAAAATGACTGGGCATCCTATAAGTCAGATAAATACATTGCCAATTACCCAGTTAGGGCTCACTGAACCATCAGGACTTTTGATGGTGATGGTGAAGAAAGGGAACAGAGGAAAGAAAACTTTCTTTAAAATGAAGGGTGATCAGTATATTTCATTTAATACGTTTTATAAAGTAGCTGTCTTTAGAAAATTTAATTGTATTTTTTTTTTTTACTAAGACAATTGGTTTCACTAATGTGGAACAATTAATGCCAGCCGTAAAATGTATAATTAAATGCGTTATTATTACAAGTTCAGATTTGTTCTCTTTTCCCTATATCACCATTTAATTGTATTTTTTCCTAGGAAATGTTAGGATTTTGCATTCTAAATCATTTTTTAAAGGTTTTTGTTTTGTTTAATTTAGCTTAAGGAATTAAACCAGTTTGAGAAGTTGAATTGTAAGGTATAGGTATTCTAACGTCTGCATTTTTTCTTTTTTTTTCTCTTAACCAGACCCTTTTTTGAATCAAGTTAAATACCAGGGATTTATATTACATTTCTCTTTTCCTTGAAATCATTTTTCTAGTTTTCAGGTAGAAAAGTAGAAAGACGTTTTCAGGTCTTAATCAGGCAAGCAAAAAAATGAAAGGAAGAAAAAGAGATTAAATACCTACTTTTTCATTGTAAGAAGAACTTTCTTCTGTTGAGAATGACATTCAGTGCTTTTAAATAGCTACTTGTAAGCGAATCTGTATTCTTAATCTCTGTTCTCTGAAAAAGTATTTGATATTATGAAGAGATGCTTTCTTTTACATAATTTAACCCAGCTATTTTGGTTTTGATTTTTTAAACTTTTATTTATTGATTTATTTTGTAGAGACAGGGTCTTACTATGTTGCCCAGTCCAGTCTCCAACTCCTGGCCTCAAGCAGTCCTCCCACCTCAGCCTCCCAAAGTTCTAGTATTACAGGTGTGAGCTACCATGCCCGGAAACACAGTTATTTTTAACCAATTTTTGTTTGAATAAAATTGTAATAATACACGAAACAGGAATTTGTTATTCCCAGAATACAGTTTTTACATGTATGTAATAACATATGTGTATACATACATATATGCATAAATATATTAAACTTTTTTATTTTTCACTCAGGAAACAATAAACTTGGAGGACAGGACTTCAATCAAAGATTGCTTCAGTACTTATATAAACAGATCTATCAAACGTATGGCTTCATGCCCTCTAGGAAAGAGGAAATCCACAGGTTGAGACAAGCTGTGGAAATGGTCAAATTAAATCTGACTCTTCATCAGTCTGCTCAGTTGTCAGTATTACTAACAGTGGAAGAACAGGACAGGAAGGAACCTCACAGTAGTGACACTGAACTGCCAAAAGACAAACTTTCCTCAGCAGATGACCATCGTGCGAACAGTGGATTTGGACATGGCCTTTCTGATAAGAAAAGTGGAGAAAGTCAGGTTTTATTTGAAACAGAAATATCACGAAAGCTCTTTGATACCCTTAATGAAGACCTCTTTCAGAAAATACTCATACCCATTCAGCAAGTATTGAAAGAAGGCCACCTGGAAAAGACTGAAATTGATGAGGTGGTTTTAGTTGGGGGCTCCACTCGTATTCCTCGGATTCGTCAGGTCATTCGAGAGTTCTTTGGAAAAGATCCCAACACATCTGTAGACCCTGACCTAGCAGTGGTAACGGGAGTGGCTATCCAAGCAGGTATTGATGGAGGCTCTTGGCCTCTCCAAGTCAGTGCTTTAGAAATTCCCAATAAGCATTTACAAAAAACCAACTTCAACTGAATTCTGGAGGAATAATGGTTATTTGTGATCTTGTCTGATGATCTCTTCCCATGTCAGATTACCTTCTCCACAAAAGGAAGTCTCTATGTAAAACATCACAGATTTACCTACAGGGTAACATGTAGATACAGGAAAATTTTACATAACATTTTGTCTTAGGATTAGACATGACCAGATTGATCCTATTTGATTTTGGAGAGATCCTATTCTAACAAATAACTTCTAAAATGATAAAATTGAGGTGCACCTCTCTTAGAAGAGAATGGATGACTATATTTTCTGGATTCTGGAGGTAGATAACCATATGCACTTAACATTATATTCTGTAAACATTAAATAGTGCCAATTATGAGATTCCCAGTTCTTACTAAATTATATTAGCAGGAACTGGTAATTACTTGGTTATCACATGTAACTATTAATTTGAACTATACTTGGACAGCATTGATGTCAGGTATTTACAGTGGCTGGAAGATAGTAGTAGTATTAGTATAAACTGCATACAAAATATTCAATAACTGCTATATTTTATGACAAATTTACATTCACAAATTCAGTATCTTGTTAAGCCTCATATTGTAATCTCCATTGTCTGGGAGTTTTATGTATTTAATAGATAAATTTCACTCCTAAAGGCATACAAATGTTTCAGCACTATATAGTAGAAATACTCAATTTATATTCTAGTTCCTTTATGTCTGTACATCATTCTCTGCTTGGATTTCCATGATTCTTTTTGGTTAGAGAATAATATTACAATTATTAATTGCATTTGAAGAATGTGTTAATGTCATAATAAAGCCATGATTATTATCTCATTTTTGTTATCCAAGACCTTTGAAAACTTTGGCAAATAGTATCAATTACCTGCATATTTGTTTTATATTTTTGTTTCTTTGTTTATGTTTTCAGTAAGCCCTGAGGAATATAGCATGTATTTGAGATATTATATGGTTTTGGTTCTGTTTTACTCAGATTTTTCCTCATATTTAGTTTTGAATGAGGAAAATGTGCTCAATTATAAAAGCCCTGTTATTGTTTTCTATTATTATTTTTAAATAGTCACACTCGGACTATTTTCAACCATTAGGTTAGTTTGTGATAAGAGCAAAAAAATTGTGAATACTGGAAATAATGTAGAAATCTAATGTGGAAGGCGTTGTGGCAGTTTCAGTTTCTACAAATCAGCATTTGTAGCAGAGTTGTTTTTTTGTTTGTTTGTTTCCTTTAAGAAAAACCACAGGGACCAAGACAGAAAATATAACAGTTTGATTTCTATAATTTCCATTTTATTTGAAGATATATGGATACATATATATACACACACACACACACACACACACACGTATATATATACACACATATTTTCCTTAGTAGAAGAATGCTTCATATTGTAACTCAAAAATTATATCTGGTCAACTTTTTTTTTTTTATTGTAAAGTATGTTTGCTTTATCCATTGCTGAATTTGACAGTATGTTAAATTTCCAGTCACCGAAAAAGGAAACTAAGCAAGTTCATTTCAAAAACCTCAAAACATTTCAGCTTCTCATAGTAAAAAGCTGAATATTACTAATATTTTTCATATCTAAAAAAAAATTATTAGCAATGAAATTGCTGTTAAAACACAAATTTCAATCAAATACCTTTGTGTACAGAAAATGTCTGTAGCAGTTAGATAGAAAAGTATAAAATGTTTGTTGAAGTATTTTACTTTAGAACGAATAGAGAAATGCCAAAGATGAATCCTTCACTGCATTAGGAAAATATTCCAGATGTTCTTTTGGACTTTATATAAGTCTTTGGTAGATTGTAGAATTGAAAAAGTCTTTGTGAAGGTCTTCTAAAAGTGTTCAATTTATCTCAGAATCTCCATATATAGGATCAGTTTTAACCTAAAACATTATAATATTAAAAAATAACTTGAGTTTCTCAAATGTTCGAGATGTTCAATACAATCTCTTAGTCCATTAATGCTTTTGGAAACAATTGACAAAGTAGGACAGGCAGCTAATCTCATGTCCTAAAGTTGGAATTTAAATAATTTGTATCTGAAAATTAGAATGACAGTGTTGGATTTTGGGGGCAGTAGTTTAGCATATTCTCTAGTATATAGCTACACCTTTAATAAAATGAAGGAATGTCTTCAATCATCTTAGGAGGCTATTTATAGTCTTAAAATCAATGTAGTTTATTTATTTAAAAGATAATGCATCCTGAAAGGGATCATTTGTGAATAATAATCTGAAGTCTTTTCATAAAACAATTCACTTTAGTTGTACATTTAGCCAGTGTTATTTGAAGTACGTAACTTTTAAAATATTAAGTGTCTTGTATGAGTCAAATATTTGAATGAGTAATTTATTTTGTATCAGGAATGTTTTGGTACTGTGTTTTCACTCAAACCACTGACTTAACAGATACTACTGTGTGTAACATGTACTAAATATTACAGTTATTGTGCGTAACAGATTGTTCCTCTTATATTTGTGTGCATACAGCTAATTCATGTTTTCATGTAAATAAATACCATTTTGCAGTTTGTTTTTTAAACTGTGTATTTCTCATTTGGGACTAGTCTGGAGTACATTTTTCAGGCTTCTAAATAAGAAAGTGAGGATGGAACTGATTTGATGCCCTAGGCACTCAACCTCACTAGCTGATGCCTAGTTCCAGAAATGTGCATTTCTCTGTATCCTTTGTGTTGCTGATATGCTTTCCACTTATTTCTCTAATTTAGAAAAGACAGTTCTTATAGCATATGAACAGCATCTTCAGAATTCTGAATACTAATTCATGGCTTCTGACCATAATGGAGCCAGGAGCTAAACTATGCTAACCTAATCTAGTTAGTTAATAAATAATCCTGCATAACAGGATTTCTTTGGTTGATGCTTAATAAATATTTCTCTAACAAAGTTTATATTAGTCTTTGGATGAAAAAGAAATACTGTGTTTTGCTTCTTTAAGAAATGCATTTGATTAATGTAGTCTTTTAAGATGAGCCTTTTAAATAATGATGGTAGACTTGACCTTGGAGGGACTCAAATATACGAGGAAATACGGCAATACTTCATATTTACCTTAGTTAACAGATAGTGTCTCACTGAGGTAGGCAGCTTCTGATGTAAGACCCAATGATCCCCACTTTGTGGAATTCACACCTTTGTGTAATCCTACTCTCTTGAATTTGGGCAAGAGATAATGAAGTTCTGCCAATGAATAATATGGCAGAAGTGCTGGGATGTCATTTCTGAAACTGGGTTTTAAAAAGACCAGCTTCCTTCTTGGATGCACCCTCTTGCTGACTTGTCTTTCAGAGCCCAGCTGCCATGTAAAAAAGACGACGTAAAGAAGGCTTTTCTGGTGAATACAGGTATAGAAAGACACCCTATAAGAGAGGCCACATGGAGGCCGACAGTTACCCCCCAGTGGTAGGAGACATGTATTTCCAGCTACGGGAGACAGCCTTCTTGAAATGAACCCCTCAGCCTTGGTAAGGCTTGAGATAATGCAACTACAACTGACTGAATGCTAACTCATGAGAGACCTTAATTCTTATTTTGGCAAAAATTATAAACAGTTTGCCTTTCATCAGCTATGTGACTATCAGGTTCCTAATCCACAGAAAATGTGAGATCATTCATTTTTGTTGTTTTGTTTTTCTTTTTTTTTTTTCTTGTACTTTAGGTTCTGGGGTACATGTGCAGATCATGCAGGATTGTTGCATAGGTACATACATGGCAATGTGGTTTGCTGCCTTCATCCCTCCAATACCCGTATCTGGTATTTCTCCCCTCATTATCCATTGCCACCCTCCCCACCCCCATTGTCCCTCCCCCAGCCCCCGACTACTGACCACAGTGTGTGATGATCCCCTCCCTGTGTCCAAGTGTTCTACTTGTTCAACACCCACCTATGAGTGATAACATACGGTGTTTGGTTTTCTGTTCTTGTGTCAGTTTGCTGAGAATGATGGTTTCCAGATTCATCCATGTCCCTATGAAGGACATGAACTCATCGTCAAATTTTTGTTGTTTTAAAGTACTAAACTTTGAATTAGTTTGTTACACAACAGCAGATAATAGTGTTCTTACTATGGCACTGCTCTAAATATTTTACTAATACTAATCAATTTAATTTAGTTCTAGCCACCATATGAGTAGGTACTATTATCTGCATTTTCAAATAGGGAAATTAAGGCATAGATGTGTTAGGCAGTTTTCCCAGGATTACAACTAAGTGAGAGAGTCAGGATTCAAATCCAGTCTATGCTTGTAATCCAAATGCTGGGCTCCCTAATCCGTTACAGAATATAATCCCATAGTACCTTTGCTGTTCCATTATCACACCTAGATAGTATCCATGTAAGGCCTCTTATTTACCAAATAATGTTAACGCTGAAGATTTATGGTATTTATTCCTTTACATTTTTGACAAGCAGGTTTAGAACTTAATTTCTAAATACAAAATGAAATCAATAGCACTTATTTCATTTGGTTTTTGTAAGTGCCTGGCACATGGAAAGCGATATTAGTGCATATGGTAGATACAGAAACAAACAGTGTTCAGTGACTGCCAATTTTATGTGGATTTTATTTATTGTGTTTTGAGATGGAGTCTTGCTCTGTCTCCCGGGCTGAAGTGTAAGTGGTGTGGTCTGCAGACTCCACCTCCCAGGTTCTGGCAATTCTCCTGCCTCAGCCACCTGAGTAGCTGGAATTACAGGCACATTCCACCACATCTGGCTAAATTTTGTATTTTTAGTAGACACAATGTTTTGCCATGTTAGCCAGGCTGACCTCGAACTCCTGACCTCAGATGATCCGCCCACCTCGGCCTCCCAAAGTCTAGGATTACAGGAATAAGCCACTACAATTGGCCTTATGTGGTTTTATTAAGGATGCCACAAGTGGGTTATATTACCTAATATCCTTAGAGCCTAATTCAATGGGTCTAGAATTTCTGTAAATTGTTGAGAGTTTTTCTGATGAAATATGTAAAAAAGTTTGATTCGGTAAAGCATTTACTTTGTTTTGACAAGAATTATAAACAGTTTGCCTTACATTAAGTTTTTTAGATTTTAAAGCAGGAATACATGCAATTTGTTTGATACTTCATGAACTACCTATTAATTGGCTTACCTAAAATACCTAAAAAATTTCAAATGCTCTAACACTTGTAACTCTGTAACTTATTTTATATTTATACATATGTATATGTGTATGTGTGTATAAACTCAGGCTTTTTAAAAAATTACATGTTTGGATTGTACAAACTCTTTTGAACTACAGACTAATTTTAAGTGACTTCTAGGAATGAGACATCTTGGTAGAGAACTAGGAAGAGCATCATCAGCTTTGTAGTCACATAGACCTGGATTCTGTGTCTTATTGTCCCAGCTCCTCTTGGAATCTTAGTATCATATTTGGTAGACAGAGTGGATAATGCCTTTCTTACATATTTAGTGAGGATTGAAAGTGATACATGTTCCAAATGTATAGCACATTACCTGGCACATCCTGGGCTTTCAATAATAAACATTCTCATTATCCTCAAAGAAAGCAACTTAATGCTACTTAGCATTTTTCTCTATCAGCTATGGTAAATATTTTGTATATTTAAATTTATCCTTATTTTATTAATCTATTTTGAAGTTAAAATCTTTAAACAAATCATACAATCATGGAATAACCGTTTTATTACAAATGTGCTACCTTTCTGTAATACAATCATTTTGAGTACTTTTCACTTTGTTTCTAGTATACATTAATAATTGAACAAGTTCAATGTACATAATTGAAATAAGAATAAAATATTAATTTCTTAAAACAATAAAATTATCGTTGAATCACTGATTTAGTCATTTTTTGTTTTTTACTTTTGCTTTCCTTTTACTCTGTATTACATATGAAAATAATATATATCTGTATATACATGCAGAAAACTACACATATTCTAAATACACAGATTGATGAATTTCCATAAACTGAATTTTCACAAAGTGAATCACTCAGATTCACTTCAAGAAACAAAATGCTACCATTATCCCAGAAGTCTACCTCGTGTACCCTTTTATAACCCCTCCCCACCAAGGATAACCAGTATCCCAACTTCTAATAGTATAAATTAGCTTTTCTTTAAAAAAATTATATAAATAGAATCACGGACTCATATAGTAATATTCTTTTGTGGCTATTTCACTCAGCATTCTTTGTGAGATTCATCAAATTGCCTGTAGCTGTTGTTCATCCATTCTCATAGCTAGATAGAGTTCTATTATGTGAATTTACCACAATTTATCCATGATTTTCCACTATATTTGAAAATTATGCAGATTCTCTGATTTACTAAAATTATACAAGTAGAGAGCTAAAACATCTTTTAACTGATATTAATGAAATATCTTGATTCCTTTCTTAATGGAATTCGACAGCTGTACATACAAAGCACTTGTAAAGACAGGACAGCGCTTCAAGTAGCTCACATCCTTAAGGGAGGAGACTTTAGATGATACAAGTTTTCTAGTTTAAGGCAACTTTTCATAAATACCCTTAGGAAATGAAGCAAGGTTGTACAGGGTTGCATAGGAAGGAAAAAAGAGGATAAAAGAAATGGTTGATGGCTTTAAAGAACATGTTAAACTCTATTACTAAAATCTTCTTGAAAGAAAACCCAATTGAAGTTTAAAGACTTTAAATTCGAAGGGCAATTCAGAGACATAATATTGCCTCTTTTAAATAAAATTACTAAAGAAAAAGTCCTTCAAAATATGATTAGGACTACAAATCAACAATCCTCTCATTAAATGTAATAAAATATCTCACTGAGGTTGATATGTTAATCAAAGAATAATGTTCCAAAGAAAATACTAGGTTTTTTTTTTTACTCAAAAGTGAATAGTAAAAATATAAAACATTATAAAAAATTATAAAATTCTGTTCATATATAATTACTCTTTCCCAAAAGCAGCTGAATAACATTTTTTCTGTGATTCCTTCATCATTTCATATATTGTACAATAACTCAACATATATTTTTAAAACCTATTTGTTTTATTTATTGATTGATTTTAAAGGCAGGGTGTCTCTCTGTCACCCAAGCTGGAGTGCTATGGTGTATCACCTCACTGCAGGCTTGAACTCCTGGGCTCAGGCAATCCACCCACCTCAGCGCCCTGAGTAGCTGGGATTACAGGTGTGCACTATCATGCCAGTCTAATTTTTTTTCATTATATTTACTTATTTTTTGTATAGACAGGACCTTGCTTTGTTGCTCAGGTTGGTCTCAAGCTCCTGGCTTCAAGTTATCCTTTCACCGCGGCCCCTCTAAATGCTGGGATTATAAGTGTGTGCTCAGCCCACATCTATATAAATTAGTATTTATTGTACTCTAAAACGTCTAGCCATTCATTATACACACATTGGTTGGATATCAGTTATGTGAAAGGACTATGCTAGGAACATAACATACAAAGACGATTAAAACTGGGCACTTGCCTTCAAAGGGAAAGGAGACTTAAAATAGAGCATGAGCCCTGCCATGATAAACGTATGGATGTGGGGCTAATGACAGCACAGAAAAGTGGCGTCTAGATCACACTGGAGGGCAGAGGGAGAAGATCGAGTGATACTCCATTGAGAAAGGAACTCCCAAGTGAAGTTAGAGACTTAAAGAACAAGTGGCACTTAGCATTTTGCTCAATGTGGATAAGATAAGCATGAATCAAAGAGGGAAGACTCAGTACAGCCCAGAATAGTTAGACACTGTGGTGCTGGCTGGGGGCGGTAGCTCACACTTGCAATCACAGCACTTTGGGAGGCTGAGATGGGCAGATCACCTGAGGTCAGGAGTTCAAGTCCAGCCTGGCCAAAATGGTGAAAACTTGTCTCTACTAAAAATACAAAAATTAGGCGGGCGTGTTGGCACACACCTGCAATCCCAGCTACTTGGGAGGCTGAGGCAGGAGAATCCCTTGAACCTGGGGGCCAGAGGTTGCAGTGAGCCGATATGGCACGATAGCACTCCAGCCTTGGCAACAAGAGCGAAACTCCGTCACTAACAAACAAACTCTGGTGCCTATTAGTGTGTGTGCCAACTTATAGCAGGCGCCTGCCCTTGTCTGTTTCTTCTCTATGTTTGCTTTTTAAATGCTAATGCAGTATGTTTTTTTTTATTATTACATGAATTAACACACAGCTAAAGAAATTTATGTTTTGTCCTTGAGTCTTGTGTTATTCCAGCTTCTGTTGTCATTTCATAGAAAAGTCCCTTCTGATGTATCAACTTCTGTGGTGCTTCAAATTCCACAATCCTTCCAGAGTCTAGAACAAGCACCCTGAAATGTGAAAAAAAAATAGCGTCAGATAACCTACAGTCTTTCACTGCACATTTTTTTGGTCCTCCTAAAATAAAGTGTAAACTATTGTATGAGTTATATCAGTACAAAATATAGGTGCTAGTTAATTCAGGAACTATATCAAGTTTTCTAATATTCTTTTAGCTTTAACTTTTGCTTCCAATTCTTTTGGAAAATACCTTCTATGCCATTAGGGAAAGTTTTGTATCTCTCAGCACAGAAATAATTATTTATGACTGGCAAGTAATCAGTGTGTTTCATATGCCCAATATTGATCTTGGCAGAAATGATTTTATTTCTGAAAAGAAAGAAAGCACACCTGTCTGAGTCAGTGATAGACTGCAGCCTGTGAGCAATTGTCAGGATGGTGCAATCAGAAAACTCCTTCCTGATTGTGGTCTGCACCAACTTGTCTGTCTCAAAGTCGATGGAAGCTGTTGCTTCATCCAAGATGAGAATTTTTGTTTTGCGAAGCAAAGCACGAGCCAGGCAGAGCAGCTGCCGCTGGCCCACGCTGTTAAAAATAATAACAATAATAAGGTAATTTCAACCCTGGACTTCATAACACACTTCCTGTTTTAAAATTCTGATGATACTGCTATTCATTCTTTTTCCCACCGACAACTTCATTTCTTCTTTTATTCAAGAAATATTTATTGAAGAAGTGCCAGGCTTTAGACCAATGAGCAAAACAGACAAAAATCTCTGTGTAGCCGATACATTCTCATGGGGACACAGAAAGCAATAAGCAAGATAATTGAATAAAATGTGTAGGAGGAGGAGTATACAAGTACAGTGCAATATTTTATGTCATAATTCCATGCATATAATAAGTGCTAAGAAGAACTCAAACACACGGAAGGGGTATAAAGTGTGGGCATGGGATGGGCATTTTAGATGGGCTTGCCAAAGAAATCCTCAGGAGAAGTTTTAAGACAAGAACTGAAGAACATGGAGAGTGAAGAATGCAGATTTCCAGTAAAAACTTGTTCTGGGTAAAGGAAATAGCAGATATACAATCCCTGTGGTAGGCGTGAATTGTCCTAGCAAACTCATGGACACAGCATGGAGGCCAACGTAGCAAAAACACAGAGGGGAAGGGAGAAAGTAATCGAAGAAAGGCTGGTGGGATTATCGCCACACAGGTCATCACACAGATCTAGGTTGCTTTCCTTGTGTCTCTGATCACATGAAGGGGGCTATTTTAAGGCAACAAACAATGGTGAAGGCAAAGTAGCCCCTTACCACATTTTTTAGTAACAAGGCTCTTTGAGCAGCAGTCTTGACAAAAGAAGATTCAATTAAATAGTGACTTTTCATAGGGCATTGTTCCTTTTTATCCTTTTCTTTCTCTTAGCCAGTGGTTTCCCAGCCTGCAGCTGCCAGTTTACTTTTTCTTCTTCTTCCCTAGAGGGAATCAGCCGTGGTGCACTTTAAACAGCCCTGGTGGCTCAGGAGCTATGTATCTCATGGAGGCCAACCCAAATTTCCAAAGAATGAATAACTTGGACAAGCTCTGCTCTCAGCAGCTTACCTGAGGTTCTCGCCACCCTCCGAAATCTCATACAGTAGCTTCTCAGGAAGGGACTGCACAAACTCTTTTAAGTGACACAATTCCAGTACCTCCCACAGCTTGCTATCAGAATATTTGTTTAGGGGATCCAGGTTCATTTGAAGGGTTCCAGAAAATAAAATAGGATGCTAGAGCAGAAAATAGTCCCGCATAATCTTACTGTCATGAGGTGTAAATACATTTTTAAAAATCAGACTCAAAACAAAGCAGGAGAAAACAAAATGATCAGATCTAATATAATCATCAAATTCATTTTATATGTAAAACAAAAACAGAAGAGAGTCAGAATAAACTATAATTCATATTAAGTCATTATAAGTCTCCTGATTTTCTTTCTCCTCCTCCTATTATTGAAAATAATAACAACTACTGTAATAATGATGATAATTACTGCTATGTAGTCAGGGATATATATAATACAACATATAATAAATATGAAGTATAGTATGTACCTAATATTACTAATCAATATAGCAACTCAGAAAGATAGAAATTAGTATTCCTATTTTAAAGGGAGGGAGCTGGAGGTTCTGAAGAGCTCTCGTCCACACCAGACAGAAGGTAAGTGGTTGAATAGAATTGAAAGAGGATTAAGTCCGTTTTCTTTCTACTACACTAAGATGCCTAGTGAAACTATATTTTACTCCATGTATGAGAGAGGAAAGACTGATGTCTCTTTTTTTTCCACTAAATTTTTTCCTTTCCAGAATTCCAGATTCTACTCAAATTTGTTTTGAAGTAAATCCATGAATACAAGTATATGTCTAAATGATATTTTAGTATATTAAAATCAGTATTTTAATATATTTTTAGAAGATAGTACAGAGGTATTTCATAAAATACTTTTAAAAATCTTAATTCACTCAAACTCAGCTAAGTATTTCTTTCTTTTGAAATGGAGTCTGTCTCTGTTGCCCAGGCTAGAGTGCAGTGGTGCAATCTCAGTTCACCGAAATCTCTGGCTCCCAGGTTCAAGCAATTCTCCTGTCTCAGCCTCCTGAGTAGCTGGTATCACAGGTGTGCACCACCATGCCAGGATAATTTATGTACTTTTAGTAGAGACGGGGTTTCACCATGCTGGCCAGGCCAGTCTTGAACTCCTAACCTGAGGTGATCTGTCTGCCTCGGCCTCCCAGTGCTGGGATTACAGGCATGCACCACGTCCAGCTTCTGCTGAGTATTTCATCTTTGGCTTTAGAGGCATATTTTTAAGCGAATTTGTGTGCCTCTTAATGATCAAATTCCTTTGATTCCACAGATAGAAAAATCAAAGGACTTGAGAAAAGAGATCTAGCTAAATTATTGCGCTTTTTTTAATGTTTCTAAACTTCAAGTGAAAAAGTTATAATTCTACACTCAAACTGCCAACTAAGCAAAAACTTCAGTAATTTTTTAAAATCAATATATTTCAGTCTGATTTATTTATCTGAATTTTATTTGCACTTATGAAGGAAATTTTATCAAAAAAAGATGTATTGGATTTTCAAATAGATAAACGCTCTTAGGAAGAATGCTTTATAATAAGAGTGTTTAAAAAAGGTTCAATTTCCTAGCAGTTTTTCATATAATTCATTTAAAATGATATGGCTTCAAACAATGAATTTATCAACTTGGAAGGAGTAGATTTCAAAAAAGAAAACAGATTTCCTTAGAGTGGGTTAAGAAAGATTACTGGCAAAATATGCTTTACCTGTGGAATAATGTTAAGTTTGCTACGAAGATCATGAAGTCCAATAGTTGATATATCAATTCCATCAATAATAATTTTGCCTCCTGCTCTCTCCACAATTCTAAATAAGCAATTTGATAGTGTAGATTTGCCTGCTCCAGTCCTTCCCACAATTCCAATCTGTAATTAAATAATCATAGACTCTACTTTTTGTAAGGGAACAAGGCCTTTGTGATGACAAAAAATACATTAAGTGTTAGGTCAATGGGTTCCAATATGCCAACAAGATGAACCTTGATGGGCATAGAGGATGTTATGTGACATCTGAGGACCAGTGTTTATCCAAATACTCTTTACTCGCTCTAGAGGTTCTGACTAATCTGTGTTTTTCCTCTAGTTTTTAGTAATTTAGTTACCTCCTCACTAAAGGTCCCCAGCAGACCCAGGAAAAACAGGTCATTCCCGAACCGCCCCTGAACTGCCCATTAAAGGTTAGGGCAAAAGAAGCAATGAGAATGAGTGGTTTTCATTGAGATTTTCAGTAAACAGATTTTCACTACCTTCCCTTCACTGAAACAAACAAACAAGCAAAGAAACAGTGTACTGCAATATTTTGCCAGATAGACTAGAAAATCCAAGGAACGCACGTAAATTTCTCTGGTGTATCAAAACAACTCTGCATTAAAACAACTCTATTATGTGTGGCCACAAATAGTGTTTAAGGATTTTGACTCCCAGCCAAAATAATCATCTTGTCACAAACATCCCAGTGATTAAACATGCTCCTGTGACCATGAGAACTAAAGAGCAATCTCTTCTGGTTGCTGATTTGTGTCTTGGTATTAATACCAATGTTAGGCAGGTATAATATTAAAGTGTTTTGTTGTTGTTGTTGTTGTTCTTGTTCTTGTTTTACTCTAGTACAAAATCTTAAGTCTAACAAAATACATCAGAAAAAACAGAAATCTGTTGAATTCATTGGGGTACTCAAAATTTCAGAATGATTGTTTCTGGTCCAAAAATATATCTGCTACAAAAATATTTCTGCTAATGTGTCTGTTTGCTTTTTTAAAACATAAAGCCAATATTCTATGCTATCAATGGTTTTGTGAGTTGCTTGTGTTAACTAAAGTGCATTTCAAGCATTTTCCCATCTCTTTAATGGTTTTGGAAAACATGATGTTTTTGACTATACAAATAGTTAAACATATGTATTTATTGTATTTGGGGTAATGATTTATTTATTGTTGCAATTCATTTTATAGAGGAAGTAAAAACCAAGTACCCAAAATTGTGTTTCATAGTGGTGTATGAGCAATTTAATTAAGAACTATATTTTTTATAGAGGGAAAATGTATTCAGTACACACCAACCACATATCTTTATTATTTTTATGTAAAACTTTAACAAAAGACCCCCTTACATTCAATATCATATTATACTCAACAATGAATGCATTCAGATAAAAGGAAAACTAAAGCATATATGATACCTTCTCTTCCCCATGAGTCTGGAAAGTGATATCTTGTAGTGCTAAACTAAGGTCATCTCTGTATCGAGCCTGATAATTAATAAATTCCACTACACCTTTATTGGGCCATTGTAATGGAGGTCTTCTAGATGTTATCCAAGGTGACTTAAAACAAAAACAAACAAAAAGAAATACTTTAAACAACAATTATAATTAAAAAATCCCTCCCCCCAAAATAATTCTTACACATGTAACAAAAGTGAATATAAATGATGAAAGACATTTGTAGGTATTATGATTTTCTGAAGACAGTTTTAAATATTACCAACATGAAACTTATCTAGTTATAAGAAAATATTAGAAATAAGTATTTTGAGATAACAGGACTTCTCATCTCCTATCAAGTTATTAAGAAAAATCTTCTAAAATCCCTATTAAGGGCCTGAAGATAACTCGAAACTTTGGCTGAGATAAGGACAGTTTGTCATTTATTCATTCCTCGAAGGCTTACTATGTCAGGTCACTATTTTAGTTGCTGGAGATTCAGAAGTGAGAAAAACAGATAAAAATTATTTCCTTTATGGAGTATGCAGACTCGTGGGGAGAGACAAAAAAGAACCATATAATATACACAGCATGTTGGATAATGATAAAGCTTTGTAAGACAAGAAACAACTAGGGTTGGGACAAGAAAGAGGTGTCATTTAAAGCAGTGTAGTTAGGAAAGACTTTGCTGACCGTGGTGAGAGAAAATGCTATGTGGATACCAACGGAAGAACATTCTAGGCAAAGGGTTTGGTAACTATTTGAAACTGATTACTTGTGCCCAAGACCTAAGACAGGGGCCTGTGTGGAATCCTGGAGGAAGTACGAGATAAAAGAACACACAAGACTGTGTGATGCCTGGGCAATGAGGTAAACTGTTTCGTGGGAGAGGGAGTGATAGCTAATGTCAAATGATAGGTCAGTTAAAGTGAGGACTGAGAAAGGACCAGCTGTGATCTTCATGAGGGAAGGTTCCACGGAGTAATGGGATCAAAAAACCTGTTTGGAGAGGGTTCAAAAATGAGTCAGAGAAAAGGAAACAGAAAAGCATGAACAGGCATCTTTGCAAAAGAATTTTTCTGCAATGGAAAGCAGAAAAACAGTGTAGAGGGCTGAATAAGGTTATTTGAACATGTTTATATCTCTTCAACAACAAGAGTTTTTGTAGCAATATTTGTCACAACTTGCATCAAATTCCATAAAGGTTTTTGTTTGTTTAAATGTGTGTACACACTTCTTTTATCATCTTTTTCTAATGTGAAAGATATATATTTATGAGCAAAAATTTAGAAAATATAGAAAAACAATATTTTATATTAGCCCTGTGATGACAGACTGAAAAAGCTGAATATTGGTAACTAAAGATTGTGAAGGTAGACTAATGTTTCATGAAATTTCTATGAGAAGGAAAAACAAGACCTGGGGAAAAATTTGGAGGAAAATTCAAAGTTCAGGTACGAGTTGGAGAATATAGAAAATATTTTAGCATAGTTACAGGCTGAGAGGAACAGCAAGGGAGTAGGAAGTAGAAGAGGTGGTTAATGGAGTAAGAGCTGAGGGAAGACAGGAAGAGATATTACCACAAATGCAATGGGAAATGGTAGATTTTTTCTTTGGAGGAGGTGCCTCTTCCTGAGATTCATGAGCAGAAGAGGGAGAGTGACAAGATAAAAAGGAAAGCTAGCTTCCTAGGAGGATTGAAGAACAGAAATTCAAACCATCTTTGTCATCCACCATGTTAATTAATGGAATTTGGAAGCAGAAGTAACCTAGATGAGTAAAATATTTTAAAAACTTAAATATTTTACTTTGTCAATAGTCAAAATAACTCTTTGCCCTCCCAAATTACAGTTACTTGGAAGAAACAAAACAGACTAGTTTATTCTCCTCTCCCTTCTCTATCACAGAGATATTAATGATGAGTAAATAGAACGGAAGATATAAGCAATCAAATGTAATTGATTTAGAAATTGTGCAGAATCTAAATAATTATGAGTTGACTATATTTTGACACTTTTCTTACTGTAAAATCCCCACAAAGTTATAATTGCCAGTCGTATATTTTACCCTATACATTAGTAGAGGACAAATCACTGTGCCTTTTAGAAACAGGATACCATATTGCATTTTTATAACTCACTGAAGTGGGAATATATCTTACAATTTAGGGAGCATCCCAATTTAAATAGAAGTGTTTTTATTTCTATTTTAGTAATATATAAAGTAATAGGCCACTTATAACAATTTTGGTTTTAATTTCATTGAAACTCTGAATATTATATGAATTTAGAAATGCAGGTTTGCTTAAAATTTATTTTTTTAAATGATAATTTATGGTACATTACAATGTCTTACTCTTGCATCCAACCCATTTATTGATTATTTAGGAGTGCTCATCGCTTACCTCTTTTTTTTTTTTTTTTTTTTTTNAAATTAAACAGGATCTTGTGTTATCACTCAGGCTAGAGCACAGTGGCTCAATCATAGCTCACTGCAACTTTGAACTCCCAAGCAGAAGGGATTCTCCCGCCTCACCCTCCCAAGTAGCTTGAACTAAAGGCATAAGCCACAACACCCAGCTTACTTTAATTTTTTTGGAAACACAGAATCTCACTATGTTGACCAGGCTGGTCTTGAACTCTTGACCTTAAGTAGTCCTCCCACCTCAGCCCCCCAAAGTACTGGGATTACAGGAGGAGTGCTTACCTCTTTAACCATATTTTCATATTCACAAACTCTTTCAAGAGAAACTGCATTGGTTTCAATTTCACTTGTTTTCTTTACCCAAAAATTCAGAGAATGAGTTATCTGGGGGGTATGGTGAAGAAAACAAGAGCGTAATGCATGTTCTTTAGTTTTTTATGTAATACAAATAATTATTTTTTATAAAGTTTCACTTTTCATTTCTTGGATCTGCCAAGAACTTGTCACATACTATTTCAAATACTGTTATTTCTTTTGATTATTTAGCAGCTCTAGAAATAAGCATATTTCTTCATATACATACTTGTGTTTCTTTAAGGATATTTAACTCATTAACATAATAAATATTGAAATTATTTGTCAGAAGATAGACCAAAATTCAGCATATATTCAAGAAATGAACACTGGATATAAGGAATGATGAATGCCAAGATTGATAGGATGTGCCTCAAAAAAATGTACATCCTAAATGAGAAAAAAATAATAATCTGCAAACACTTTTGCATTCTTCACTACCTTCCACCAGAAGGAAGATTCTACTAACTTTGGAACCATTCCTGCTCCCATTTAAAAAAACAAAAAAATCTATATTTTCTTCTCACCCTATTCCCAAATGTAGGTTCTTCAAGGGTGTAACTTCCAACAGAATTCTAAAAGAAAAAAAAACTTGTACAATCCAGTTTTTTCTTGAGTTTGGTGCCAACTTATTTAATAGCCCACCTGACTTGAGCTGATATGGAGCTCTTCAAAGCATTTACTTAATCCAGTTAAGGTGTATAGGCACACAGTTCACGATAAAAACAGTAGTGTTTGATTGTAGGCTTCTGAACCAGGCCCTGGATATGGCTGTGTACATATTTCCTTTCCAGAAGCCTGAATTCTGAATTCTGAAATGCAACTGGCTCAAGGTTTTTGGATATGAGACGAAGAGTATATAACAAAATCACCTAGACATACCTTCTACATAATGTGGAATTCTTAAGCAGTTTAGGGCATTTGCTATTTTACACAGGGGGCATGCATCCTACCACTAGTGTATTGCAGTGTAATATCAAATAGGGTTTATTAGAGAAAAAAGTACAAACCAAGGAGAGGCAGCACATATATTCTCCCTAGAGCTTGCATTGTCTTCTCGGCTTAGGCTGGGCAAATTAGATACACCAATTGTGTTGGAGAGGGGCCTTACCCTTGTAATATTCTATAAATCCATTAGGACAGGAGAGCAGGAAACTTCTGAGTGACTACAGAATAGCAGGAGTTTCCTGGTCCTTTAGCACTCAGCCTTGAGTATCAGCCTATTCTTCCTGTAAGTTAACTTAGAATTGCTGAGCTAGCTTTCTGCTACTAACAGGATAGATAAAGAAATAAGCCTCCAGGGCAATCCAGATTTGTCTCTCATTATTTAGTTAATATAATCTATAATTCAGACAAACAAAGAAGAAGAGTATTTAACTCATTGGATTATAAACATACCATATACCACAAAAATCATTATTACTTACATTTAGGGCATAGGAGATAGACAAACCAACTATTGCTGAATCTGTAGAATTGCCAGCCAGCACAGCAAGCAGTGCAGCAAGAAGCACCAGTAAGTTGCCAAGAAATTCAAGTCTAACAGACAGCCACCTGTGATAAATGGAATATATTCCTGAGTAACTGAGATGAAAAAGTTTTGGTGCACTTGGTACTACCTCTCCTCTGGGAAATCGAGAAGTAAACAGCAATAGCTGCTTTCTTTTTTCTCCTCCGCTGACTTGGAAATCAATCAAACACAGGATCATCACATGATAACTGAAAAAATTCATCTGCATGAAAATGCATGTTACTTTTGCAGAACTTTAAGACTTCTCAGAATTTCAAAGCAAGAAAACAGTAGCTAAAATGATGTATTGCATTTTAAAAATCCTATTGGAAAATCAATTTTCCCTTTCCAATTGTATACACTTTTTAATATAATAAAATTAGCCTCTAAAAATTGAAATGTGCTCAACTACTATTTAATATTTCATTTTTCTCCTTTATGTGAGATATAACTTCAAATTCAAAAATTTTACAAAACAGTTTATACAAATAAAATATATTCTAACAATGTAAAACACAATGTAGAATTGTGTCATAAGTAATTCTTTAGTATCCACATATCTTTCAACAACTTGGGATCATTTTTCTTATGAAATAGTATGTACGTTTCGTGTGAATATAAATAGATGTAATTTAATTTAAACATACATTAAATACTAGAAAATACTTGTCTTATTAATACATACTTTAAAAATTGGATGAAATGCCATTACAAAACACTCTGTTTAGAAGTCAGTGAGCAAGATATCTAAGAAAAGAGACTGATCCTAGACTAGGTATTGATGGGACTTACCGGCCAGAAATTACATTATTGTAGAAACAGACCAAATTTTCATTCACCACCTCTTTGTTTTGCTGGATAAACCTCTGCTCGTGTCCAAATGCTCTGATAGTGGACACTCCTGATAAAGTCTCACTAAAGTGGGAAATGACAGGAGAACGGGATGTTCCTGTCAACCTCCGGATTTGCCGAGAGCTTGCCACGTAGTATCTCTGATCAGAAGATAGAAAGAAGCAGTTAGAAAGATGCAGCAGAAATTGCTTCGATAGTTTAAAAACTGTGAGACCCTTGTGTAGGGATTTAAAGAGGGACCCCCAAAAGTTAGATACAAGTCCTGACCCCAGTATCTCTGAATGTGACCTTATTTAGAAACTGCATCTTTGTGCATGTAATTAAGGATCTCAAGATGACATCACCCTGAATGCAGAGTGGACCGTAAATCCAATCTTGAGTGTCCTTATCAGAGACAGTAAAAAGAAGACATGGACATAACAAAAATACCATGTCTGCCAGTAGCAGAGATTTAAGTGATGTGTTTAGAAGCCGAGGAAAATACCGGGATTGTTGACAGCCAGCAGAAGCTAGGAGAGGAGCATGAAACAGATTTTCCCTCATAGCCTCCAGAAGGAATCAACTCTGCCTATATATTGATTTTAGACTTCTGGCCTTCAGAACTGTGAGAGAGGCCAAGCGTGGTGCCCACACCTATAAGGCCAACACTTTGGGAGGCCAAGACAGGAGAGTTGCTTGAGCTCAGGAGTTTGAGATCGGCCTGGGCAATGTCAGGAGACCTTGTCTTTACAAAAAGTAAAAAACCAAAAATATTATCCAAATGTGGTAGTGCATGCCTGTGGGCCCAGCTACTTGAGAGGCTGAGGCAGGAGGATAACTTGAGCCGAGGAGGTCAAGACTGCAGTGAGCAATGATCATACCACTACACTACACCCTGGTGACAGAGCCAGGCCTTGTCTCAAAACTATAAAATAAAAAGAAACAAACAGATTTTTTAAAATGTGAGAGAATACATTTCTGTTATTTTAAACCACCCAGTTGACAGCACTTTGTCACAGAAGGCTTAGGAAACTCGTGTGCTCTTGCAATGGTTACAAAGCCCAAAATCTGAGGCTGGAAGCGGTGGCTCAGGCCTGTAATCCCAGCACTTCGGGAGGCCAAGGTGGATGGATAACTTGAGCTCAGGGGTTCAAGACCAGCCCGAGCAACATGGTGAATCCCCATCTCTACCAAAAATATAAAAACTAGCCAGGTGTGGTGGTGACTGCCATTGTCCCAACTACTCAGGAAGCTGAGACAGGAGAATCGCTTGAACTTGGGAGGCAGAGGTTGCAGTGAACCGAGATCATATCATGCCACTGCACTCCAGCCTAGGTAATAGAATGAGACACTGTCTCCAAA
The DNA here is from genome assembly GCF_001604975.1 of Cebus imitator. Lineage (NCBI taxonomy): Eukaryota > Metazoa > Chordata > Mammalia > Primates > Cebidae > Cebus > Cebus imitator. Next base: position 7,445,543 of record NW_016107322.1, read on the forward strand.
AAAAAAGCCCCAATTCTGGACAGGACAACTAGAATATAATTGGGCAAAATTTCACTTTGACAATGCTCTCAAATGACCATTATTGAGTACCCACCATGCAAAAAGCTCTATGTTACATATTGAAAATGTGACCAAACAATTAACTCACTGAATCAGGGAAGCAGACCAAATAAACAATTATATTTTGTACTTAAACATAATTACAGCAAAAATAGTTTAATCTTTTTTTCTTCAAAAATTTCCACTGCAGACACAATTAGAAGTTGTCTACTTCCCTTTGGCTTCAAGTTGAGGACAATTTGGATAGGTAGAGACTGTGGAGAGCTGGAGGGGGCATTGCCCTGAATTAACTGGAGCATTAATCAGCCCCAGAAAATTGCTGCCAACTGGAAATGACAATCAAGAGTTAGGCGGTCTTGCAAAATTTTCAGGAAAATCTTAAATCTGGAATTTTAGGTAAAATCTCTGATTTTAAAATGTCTACATTTGGTAAAACTACTGAGCAAGCTAAACAAAAACATATCTCAGGTTACATACAGTCTGGTGGTTACAACTTATGAACTCTGTGCTAAATGCTCTGAAGAATACAAAAGACTGTGGCATTCTGAGGCCATAAGGGGATTTAAGAGATTGTCTAGATTAGGGAATATGTTATTGGGGCCACAGACCCTGTGAGTAGATAAATAAGGGTAAAATGCTTTCCCTAGACAAATGTAAATATGCATACACACTTGGAGCTTCTGATAAAGTTTCAGTGAATTGTAGAATCCATGGAGTTTTTTCATACAACTCTCTGGGGAATCTGATTTAAGAAACTTTTAACCAGATCAATGTTTCTCATACTTTAGTAAGAATCACCTGCCTGAAGCGTTTGTTGAAAGGCAGGTTTCAGGGCCCCACCTTGAGACAGTCTGATCCAGTAGGTCTGGGCTATGGCCCATGCATCCAGGAAGCACAACTTTACATAGCACACATCTAAATCAAACCTTTTATTTCACAGGGGAAAGACATGGAGCCTAGAAAAAGAAATGATGTACCAGGCACACAAGTAAGGACAATGACTAGAACTCCAAGTTCCTGAATCCAAATTCAGACCTCATCCTACACTCCCCCTAATGAGACATGGTTTCTGGACTCTTTTACTCCTGATCACTCTGTTGTAGTTTACCAGACAGGAGACCATCACATAAAATTTCATTTGACACGATCTTTAATTTTATAGATCTTTAATATATGTATAAGACATAGCCTCTTCCCTCAGAGCACTTACATTTTCATATATTCTGGATTTATTATACCGTCAGTATATACCAGCAGTGTCATAAAACCGTAATAGTAGATATCAGAATGGTAGACAAGTAGTCAGTTTTCTTTGCACTATTCTGATAGAGAATGCTCCATAGAGAAAGTGGAATATGACGTAGGTCATCAATGTTAAGTAAAATGGGGACAGACAGAGAGAACAGGAATAACATGTGAAGTAGGATGAATAATAGAGTATAGATATAGAAATGAGAAAATTATTTGTAATCTGGCTTGAGCACACTACACTCTAACATGAATTTTAGAACTTGGGTTTTTGAAAAGCATTAAACTCTAAGAATCTTTTTGTGAAAAGAGCCTCAGATACTTATATATTTAAAATATATGCTTCAGCATTTATTTTACCTTATATGTTATCAGTTAAAACTATCAGGATATAGAAATCATGCTATGGAATAAATATTATTTTAATATAGAAATGGCACTGGAAATTTAGGAATAATAAGTAATCTTCTCTATATTTTATACTTTATTTAAAATCTCCAAAAATGTAAGAATTACATTTTCATAGTAGATTGCATATTTGAGGATAATTAACTAAAATGTGGAGTGGAAACATATTCATTCATTGTTTTGGATTCAATTTGAGCTCAATTTACACCCATAATCTACTTTTGTTTTTCAGTTCACTGAAACTAATTTCCTCTTTTATTGAAGTCCTTATTGCCAAGATAAATAAACAAGTGGAAAATAGTTATTTCTGCAAATATCTTTAAATTTCACTTTTTTGTGTGATTTAAGCCTGTAATTAAAAAAATTGCATGTACTTTGGTAAAGGTAATGTAAAGAGATGTTTAAAATATTTTATAATAATCACTTACATTATAATACATCATAATATCATACAGATATCACACATTTGAAAAATTCATCTGTTTATCATTCTTGCATGTTTGACTAGTACCTTGGGATAAGTGTCAAAAAATGTTATGAGAACAGAAATAAGGTGTATAAATCTGTGAATATGAAAAGAACTTTTATATCACAGTGTAGGAGCAAGCTGGAGAAATTTCTTTTATGTGAGTCATTTCTGTAGGAAGCTATAAACTTTTTTTAAACCAAAAGCTGTCATGGCTTCTTGTAAAATAACAAAGGTAATAAAGATGTTCATTTTAATTTATTCTTTTCATTGTTTAATAAAATTGCTTTGTTTGACTGCTGAAGAAAAAAATATACATGCTAAAAATTTTGGTTTCCACTGCATCCTCACAGTGACATAATTTTGCAGTTTAAACTGGATGATCACACTTTAATAGGAAGATATCATGTAAGTATCATGAGAGACATATTCAGCTCTTCCAGCAATTGTTTTTCTGGAAGAAACAGGTGATGTTTGGAAAAACAGGACAAAAGGGTAATATCTGTTTCCCTCTTGGATATGCAGGGATTTTAAGTTTCTGCGAAAATGTGAACAGCATACAGGTTTTGTGGTGGGCATAAAAATGCAGGCCCCACCTCTCCTGCTGTAGGGAACGTGACTGACTGACAGCTCCAGCGACTGCACTGATGGATCCACTGCTATATTCGCGTAGGGGCCAGTCAATGACTGAGTACTGGCAGGAAGTGCACATGGGACCCTCCAACGGGCAACTGCAATGGACAGCTTCCTGTTGAACCTGCTATGGAACTGTCCTGTAGTCCAAGACTCTTGTTACCCAATGCTAATCCTTCTTCTTTTTCTCCCTCACAGGGAATCAGCCTGAGTGGCTATCTGAGGGCTTGCTCAGCCCAGCCTTCTTTTGCTCCCTTTCCTTTATCTTTTACAAGCATTTCCCCCAGTGTATCTCCCATACATCTATTCCTTTCTTGGACTCTGCTTCTTACAGAACTTGGACGAAGAGGGGGCTTAAGTGGGTCTGAAACTGTATTTGACTGTGAACTTACAAGTTATTAATGCAAATAGAAATGTATGCACTTACTTGTATAGAGAAATAGAAGAACACTACAGGAAAAATCCCCAGAATGAAGAGGGGCAAAGCTCCCACAATGACCAAAATTGTTCCAATAACATCCAATGTACAATTCAACCACAGCCGTAAATAGTAATGCAAACGCATATCAAGTATAAATATGTCCTGAAAAATTTGATATTAGGTTACCTTACTTTTAACTTTTTACAGTTTAGAATGAGAGAAAGAAGAAATATATTATTCAATGGCAAAATTAAAAATGTTTACCCAGGTATGACAATCTAATGATTACCATAAATAAATCTAACTACATGATCTTTCTTTGCTCATCCCCATATATTTTTCCCCTGTAGTCAACTATAACAATTAAAATTCTAATAACAATTCTAATTCTAATTCAAATAACAATTCTAATTCAAATAACAATTCTAATTTCAAGACACCTATGATCAAACAATTTATATTTTCCAATGACAACTACATGGCAATTAATTATACACCTAAAGCCAGACTTTGATCAAAAAAGCAAAAACAAACATACCAAAAAACCCATAATTAAGTAGCTGGTTTTCTTAATTCCAGTATTTGGGGCATTGGGCTACCATTACTAGTGACTCAAAATTTGTAAGTCACCACTGGGGCATTGTTATCAGCTAAGAATGTGTCCAGTGACCTTCCTGGGTAACTGAATCCTACTCTTATCAAGATAGACAGGAAAACAAAATAATCTTAATTTACAAAATTATGAACTGAAAGATGGAGTGGCCAATAGGAATGAGAGAAAGACAATGGGAAGGTCGTGCATTGATTTACACATTTTTTAAATTATTTGTTTATTTATTTGTAAAGTGTCTCACTGTGTCACCCAGGCTGGAGTGCAATGGTGAGATCTCGGCTCACTACAAACCTCTGCCTCCCAGGTCCAAGCAATTCTCGTGCCTCAGCCTCTCGAGTACATAGGATTACAGGCATTAGCCACCATGCCCAACTAGTTTTTGTATTTTTAGTAGAGGCAGGGTTTCGTTATGTTGGTCAGGCTGTCTCAAACTCCTGACCTCAGGTGGTCTGCCTGTCTCTGCCTCCCAAAGTTTGGGATTAGAGTCATGAGCTACCATGCCCGGCCTGTTTCACACTTTGTTGCATATAACTTAATCTGTTTGTGGCACAGGGTATGACCTGAGAGATGCCAGGGAATACTGAGACACTGAACCTTGAATGGGTGAACTACTCAGTTCGGGACAAAGTTGATATAAAAAGCAGAGATGAAATTTCGTTAATTCTACTTTCATCTGGGAGTTCCCTGGTTATCTCACATACCAAATAGGGTAACAGTATCATATTCACATGCAATCTCTTATTTAGAATTTAACTGCCCATAATCCCATCTGCTTAAGACTCAGTCATTTGAAATTTTACTATATAAAAATGAGAATTAATCTGTAAGGTTGTAGTCAGAAATGTCCTCTGGGAGAGATAGAATGCTGGTGATCAAACTCTTCTATAAGTTTTCATAAAACCGTATGTACCTTGATACAATAAAGCAAGATTTAATATTCCATTAGTAACTTATTATGTTAGGTACTTTTATTTATGTTTTTGTTTTATCTTCACTTTTCTTTATACGTCCACCATGTTTTTACATATACATAGAAATGTGTTAACACACTTTGAGGCTATGAACCTGCACACTTTAATATAAGGACCATTAGCAATATGTGACTATTGAACACTTGGAGTGTAACTATTGCAAGTTGAGATACGCTATAAGCATATAATAAAAACCAGCTTTAAAAGACTTTGTACAAAAAAAATAAAGATTAATAATTTTATATTAATTACAGTTTGGAATAATGTTTTGGATATACTTTGTTAAATAAAATGTATTATCATAATTAATTCTTTCAACAGTATTTTATTTTACTTCTTTATTATGGCTACCAGGAAATTTAAAATCACATTCATGATTTGCATTTTATCTTTATAGGACAGTTATATTAGAACTTTATAGCAGTTCTATAAACTATAATGAGAAAACTCCTATAGGTAAGCAGAGACACTCTGAAAATCTTCACTCATTCCCCATTCACCATAAGTGATGTTATGTTTTCTTAAAGGCAGAATGTTTTCAAAGTCTAGATATCTGCGTATTGACTAACATTTGCTTTCCCTTCTTAGCCTAAGGCAGTGATTCTCAAACAACTCGATGTGTATAAGAATTAGAGTTGCAGATATCAAAACACTTGTGTTTCTTGGATTAAGTAATTTTTCAAGTGTTATTTTAATTATATGTATAAAATGTGACTCTGTTGTACATCAGTTATATGCCTCCTAAGGCTTAGAAATATATTTAACAATGACATCTGTATAAAACATATGATATTTTGTATAAGTGAGAATATAAGGTAATGAATATGGGTCACTTTTATGTATACTATTTAATAAGGTGTGTCTTTCCTTACCTTGGTGAAACGACTGATGATCTGGCCTGTGGAATTTGTTTCAAAAAACTGGATGGGGAGGTGCAGCACATTATTCAACAGTTGAACATACAAGGTTCGAGAGGCACTCAGGGAACCTCTCGTGATTACGTATGCTCCAGAGCAGACAAAGAGACCTAAACACACATTGTTATTACAGTTATATTAACAATATAAAGAAATTTGTGTTTTAACTTTTAAAAGATTGCTGTAAAAAGATTAATGATAAATATATTTATATTTATTTTAACTGAAAATCCAAATATTATACCTAAAATGTGTAATTGTGGACTAAAATAAATATAAATATAATATATGATGTATCTGAAATAAATACACAATTCCGATGGTTTGCTATGCTGGTACAGCAGAATGCTCTCCATTTGTTGTCATAGGTTCCATACAGAAGATAAAAGGTTGATCTAATTCATGGAATTTTAGCAACCTATTACTTTTATGATGTTCCATAGGACAATATGTTAGTTACTAGTGCTTTTAGCCAAATATTTCTGTTCTCCCAGCTTCTTCGTACATAGTAAAGTTGAACTTTCTGGCCCGCTTTCGGTTGATAGATCCATACAAACAGTTTTGAATCATGAGTTATGAGAGAAATGATATATGACACTTCTGAGTTAGAGCATTTAATTGCTGGGGTCAGTCCTATTCCCTTTGCACAGTGCCTGCCAACATTTAAAACGGTGCTTGGCTCCTTCCTTCAGCTAGAGTCCCTAGGATAAGCAGAGTCCCTTTCCTGACCCACAGTGGACACGTAAAATGGGCGAGGGATACAATTCTTTTAGTGTGTTAAGCTACTGAGATGTGGTTGGTGGGAGGATTGTTCTTGTATAACTACTTATCAGATAAGCTCATAGCTTTAGTGGAAGAAGTTGAAAAACAGTTATTAGCACAAATAGAAACATAAGGAAGTTCTGTGAAAGATACATTTCCATCATTATGTGAAGCCTGGGAACAAAACCTACCAGCAAGGAAAAAGTAGATCTGCAAAATGAAGGGAGTTCTGAACACTTCATGTGAACCTTTGGATCAAGTGTGGTTAAAGATCTGTGCCTGGGCATTTTACCTTTGGGTGTCAATACACTTCCATGTTACTTAAGCCAGTTTGCTCTTGATAACCAGATACACAACTGCTCCATTTCACTCTAACATAAAAAACTGCTAATAAAAGTGTGTTGCCAATATGGTCCTTGTTCCTTTGCAGGTATCATGTTTAAAACGAAACAAAACAACACAAAACTAGTTACTCCTCACCACCTTACATTCTATTAGCTAATGTCTTTATATTTTTAAATAATATCTCATATGGCTATTAGCTTTCTCAGTCTTTTCTATTATTTTCTATTATTTTCTCAGTGTTTTCTATTATTTTCCTCCATTTCTCCCATACTTCCCTATTCCTCTTCCAATAGATTACCTGTTTTCTTCTCAAATATTCAATAAACACATATTGCTTGTGAAGGTCACCAAATTTGTAGCTTGTGTTGTTATTTTTCTATATGCTTAGTTTTCTGTGTAGCTGGGGCTAATTTATTTCCAAACACTTCAATAGCCGAAAGTCTCTTCTGAATACACTTAAACACATTAAATATCCTACTGTTTCTTCAATCTCATTTAGCCCCTGTCCTCTGCAACACAAACTACCCACTTGGGACTCTCCATCTTTCTGCTCTAAACTAGAATGGTTGCTGGAATAGACATTTCTATTCTTTAGTGTGGGAAGTATTTTTTCTTAAAATATTATGTACTTAGTATTTTTCCCCATTTACTGAAGCTCTTTTTATAAACATGTTAAACTTCTTGAACTGTTCCTCTAATTTTTTCTTATCTATCATTTTTCATCTCTGTTTATGATGTTGTGCATTTGGGATAATTCTAATTTACCTTACATTTATACAACCTTTTAAAATTAATTAAATGTTTTCAAGAACTTTCTTGTCCTCAGACTGAACTTATTTTAGCATATTCTATGCTAACTTTATGTATGCAGTATTTTGAATCTCTGAAAACACTAATTAGACCTTTTGAAGGTCTAATTGTATTCCAGATATTATGGTTTTAGTTCTGGACCTGACTGCTGCATTTGTTGACTTTTATTTATCCTGTTGGTTTGAGTGAAGTCCTGGATGGGCATTATCAGTTTAAAAATATGAGACGATGAAATGGTTAATTAATATAGGTACCTGATGTGGCTTTCTTCTGCCATTGCATATGCTAATTTTCCCCAATACTTCTCTCCCCTGAATAGAAGAGTTTGCTTCAAGTTCCGTTTAAGTGGGAAGGTATGACACCGAAAGCCACAATAAGGAAGTTTTCTTCTATGTATATCACATATATTAGAAAGCCTAATTTCCTCTTTAAACAGCAGCTTTCTACTTTTCATTGTACTGTTACTATCACAGTGGCTGTATACACCGGGGGTGGTAGCAGCGTTGCTCTAAAAGAGGCTGATGGGCCATCAGAGCAATGTGCTAATGAACTACTTTGATTACTTCCATGAAACTCAGTTCTTCTCTCTGTACCTGTGAACATAAGTTTAGTGCTTTTCCATGGCTCAACTGAACATTTCTCTCTTCTGTCCCAGCTTTTCCAGTATCTGTTCCTGGCTACAAGTTTTCTTCTACCCTTCACTTTCTATGAGTATAATCCCGTATGTGGAAATATATTACTCTGAAGTCTTCTGACACCTTTCCTCTTACATTTATCCACTGTCATTTCAGCGGAATTTAGTGAGGTATAAGTAAAGTAAATGAACCACGTAGCCCTCTTAAACTGGAAGCAGCAGTGTGCTCCTTAATATAGGCACACTTTGAAAATAAGGTGCCTATATTTTACACCTTGGATTAGAGAAAGGAATTTCCCAATAGTGACATATAAAACACAATACATTAGAGATGTGCCAAGTATCCTAGAAATTCGAAAGCAAATAGCTGAGACTGAGGGAAAAAAATGTTCAGGGCAATTTCTTTCTTTAAAAAATGAGGTAAGATCTTTATTACTGTCATAAAATATGGATGTAGTATTTTCAGCTTCAATACTCCAGCTTTGTTTGAATGCCAGCCTTCTATATTATTCATAGTGGTCCTCTGGTATTAACATGTGAAAGTGCTGTTTATGCTTTAAAGTTCTAAATAAATAAATAAATAGAAAGGAAAAAAAGTGGGCTATGAATACAGGCTGCTCTTGATTAAAGCAGGTTCCATAAGATATAGCTGAGGTCTGCTAAAAAAATCAGAAATTATAGATTTTAATTTTTCAGGCTCACCTTACTTATGGAAATGTATTTTGCAATTGCACTTAATAAACCTTAAAAATTAAAAATTGTTTAAATGTAAAAAAAATGAAGAAGCAATAAATCAGAGATTTATATTCTAACAACTGCAGACCACTCTAAACAAACAAAAGTCAATCAGGAAAAAAATCTTTATGATAAACTGTTCATAATCTGCTGCTTAAGTTATAAAATCCTTCCTATATTTACTGAAATGTAATACTGTAAGTTAATTAAAATTAAGATTTTACATAAGTAATATTACGGACACTAAAATTGCATACTTTATATATTATAGAAATGATATTTACTCACTTAAAATGTTCTTCTAAGGTTATTAAATCTACTTTAAATTTGTAACATAAATTCACTGAGTTGGTTTGAATTTAGCCTTCACATGTATGTGTGACATACAGAGATACAGAGATTCATGTATATATGGATGTTTCTCTTGGTGTAATTTGAAACGTCTACATCTCTATCATCCTCACTGAGCTGCAAACTGCAAGTCAATAAATCTGACTTTCACTGATTCAAAAGCAAAGAAATTGTAATATCCTGTTCTTTCATACTATAGATAATTCTCATATGTCATTTTCACTAACATCTCTTTTCCCAGGGAATGTTGTTAACAAAATGACAGAAGAAACATAAATCTGTCTCACAAGATCTGCTTATTTTTGAATGGAGACAGTTAAAGCAGTACTATGGCCAGACAGTAAAAATAAAATAAGAGAGGAAAAAAGAGAAGGAAGGCTCTAAGTTTCATAGTTTTTGTTTTATCTTACTTTTCCATTACCAAAAGCATGCACCTCTCTGTGTTAGCCCATCTGGATATGGACATGAAGATGTAACGACTTCCACCTAGATGTCTGTTATTTTCTTATGTGAATTCCCACCAGTCTCTCTCTAGTTGCCTGTTTCTCTTGATACAAACACAAGAAATTATCTCTAAAAAAATTATTCATTTTAGTTAAAAGACTATTCAATACTTTTGAATATTCCAAAAAAATATTTAATTACCTACAATCTATATTCTTTTTCCATTTATCTCTTTATTATGTTTCCTTGACTATAATCAGGAATTATTTCTTAATTTTCTTTGTTTTTAATAGATATGTAACATTTCAGAACCATTGAGAATTTACTTAAAACACTTTTTTTCTTTGCTTTTGTTTCATCATACTTTTCTGGTTCTTGGAAGACAATGTTCATACTTTGGAATTTTTCAAAGTGTATTCTGTGGAACACAAGTTGCTCCAAGATATTAATGAGCAACACAGGGAAAAAAATCATGGTCAAATAAATTTGAGGAATATTGTGTTAAACATACTTAAACAGGTCATTTTATTGTAGAATATCTCAAAACCTTTACTGAAGGAAAGAAAAAAAAAATCAGATTCATGGAAGAACAGAGTTCTCAATTTCCCAAACCTATTGAAATAGAACCTGGTGTTTATAGAGTATCTCACTACTGTCCATGTAATACCCCTTTGAAAATGCTAATTTAGATTTTAAGAACATTGGCTTGGGAGTAAGCTGGACATGGATTCAAATCTGGCTCCAAAACTTACCAGTCCTAGGGCTTTGCCATACTTACTTACATTTTCTATTGTTAAACAATAGCTAACATTTATTACACTCTTGCCTATGTACTACACACATCTGATGTAACCAATGAAACACTATCTATACTTTACAAATGGTAAAACTAAATAAGTAAAAAAGTTTCAGTAAAGCGTATAAAGGCTACCTTATTAGGATACATGTTAAATAAACTACTGTTAGTTTAAGCCATATGAAATTGCCATTTTTGTGGTTCAGAAAAAGTCCAATACAGGCATTTTCATTTGTTTCAACTTCAACAACACAAAAATGCTTCGATTTCCAGACATGGAGCAAGTATTCACATCATTGTTCTATCTCCTTCTCTCCCTCAGATCATCTAATCAGGAACTTATCTCTGTTCAACTTCTGAGAAGTTAGTCCACTAATCAACTCTATAAGGACATTCCTTAACAATCTCTCACTCACCCTCATGACCCTTATTCCTCATTCATGGTGATCCTATCTACTCCTATGGGTTCATTTATTATTGCTATAGAATAATTCCAAGTCTAAGTAGAACTAAGAGCTTTAGAATGTTAGAATTTGGCAGATATGTAGAAATTATCTAGTTTAAGTTCCCCATTTTACAGATAAAGAAACCTACTTCCCAAACGTACAGATATGCATTTTTAGTTTGCCTACTGGAGAAAAATTCATCAACACTTCCCATTAAACGTGCCCAACAATGAACTCACCATTTCTCTCCTCCACTAATTAAGGCTCTGCCTGGTTTCCCTATTTTTGTCATCATTGCTCTCCCAGTTACCCAGTCTAAACCTCGAAGGTATGATGGACTAATGAATACCCTCTTTATTCACCATCAAACTGACAATTACTAAGTTTTTCGTTGTAATGTCTTTCTCATCCATCCCTTTTATCCAACCTCAGTGTCGCCGTCTGATCTTTCATTCATTCATTGGTTAATCAGGTATTTATCCAGTTCTCTTCCGCTTCTTACCTATTGGTTATTTTAGGTGACACAGTCATGGATCAGATAAGAGATCTTGCTGTACTAGAGTACCTTCCACCTGGACTCCCAAATACACTTGATTATTCTTTTCCTACCAAAGCCTGCTTCCTCTTAGTCTCTCTGACTTAGTCCCTCCAATAAAAACCCATCTTTTTGTTATCACTGCTAATTTATTCTTTGAAATACAAATTCAACTATGTCACTTCCTTCATCAATTTTCCAAAATTCTCCACCTGTCTTGCCAATGATCATCTCTGACATATTTTCAATCTTCCTTCTCACCTTTAGTTCCCCCACTTTTCCTTACCAATAACCTGAAAACCACTCAAACTGGCACCTTCACTTTTGCCAAAAGCCCTTCTTACTTCCCTATCCCTGTCTTTACTCACACCTTTCTATCTGCCTCTATGACTTTCTCTCCTTCTCTGTGATCTCAAGCTGATAAACTTCGATTCATCCTTTTAGTGTCCCCTCAATTGCCAAGTGCTCCTTAGAAATCACATTAATACGTCAACCTAATATAGCCTTCCCTTGCTCTGAGTTCTCACAGTGTTTTCTTTCACTGCCTGTATAGTGCTTAATGCAGGCCATGTAGTTTGATTGTAAACCTGACCTAGGCTTACTAAGCCATACACCCCTTAGCAGACTCAGCTCTCTATCCTTACATCACTAACAACCTTCACATATACAGAGAGTGGCTATTTTTGAATCTTTCATGACTTTACATAAAAGCCTCAGTTTCTTCAGCTGTAAAATGAGGACAATAGCACATTCTAAATAATTACTTTCAAGATTAAATAACTATGTCTAATATTTAATGTTAGCCATGTAGATGACACCCATAAGTTTTGGTTTATTCTCTCAAATATGGTAAATTGAAAACATATGCATTTGAGCTATCCCCAAATATTCAAAAATTATGGCCCAGATTTTATTTGAGATAAAATCAAATTTGATTTTGTTGTGTTTGAATCAATTAGGTCAGAAAAAGAAAAGAAAAGCAGCTATACATTTTCTTTTACCTTTTATTAATCCCAATAATCCATAAACATTAAGTTTATTGCTTCTTACTTGCTTCCATTCTGTGAACTCATTCATAGTCATGTATTTTGCTTCTTTTGCCCAGGCACTAAGCCATAGATTCTGTCCGATGCTCAACAAATTCTGCCCTAAGTAAGTGAACATAGTCAGCCACACCCAGAGCCAGCCAAAGGCTTGGAGGTATTGCAGGATGATTGAGAACTTCACCTAAAGACAAAATTGATATAAAATTAGATTACTGAGAGATACCAGAACATGCCATACCATTTCTGAATAAGTTTCATTACTGACAATTTCTGATTAGCATCAATTAAGGACATAGTATTATAAAGGATTTCAAAGATGTGCTTTAAAGTCACACATTGATTTAAACTCTATTCTGATATTTCCTAAGCTTTGTGATCTTGGTCAAGTCACTAACACCTGTAATTCTCAGATGAGTCATCTGTAAATTAGCATAACACAGGGAGACACTGTCTCTACAAAATTAAAGAAAAAATCGGCGAGGCTTGGTAGCATGCGCTGTGCCTGTAGTCGCAGCTACTCAGGAGACTGAGTGGGAGGACAGTTTGGGCCTGGAAGTTTGAGGCTGCAGTGAGCTCTGATCACACCACTGCACTCCAGCCTAGGCAACAGAGTGAGACCCTGGCTCCAAAAAAAATAATGTCAATTAGAAAAATAAAAATAAAAATAAATAAAGATGTTGTGAAAAATAAAAAACAAACGTCACCTTATAAGTTTGTGTACAGTGTCAAGCACAGTACTAATCACTTAAAAGCTCAATTAATGTTGGTTTCTATCAGTAGTGAAAAAGAATACACATAACTAAATAACATGTAATCATAGCTAAACATGAACAATTCGATTTCATTTAATTTACTCAAACTATTATATGCCAATTCTCCTCAAATTAAATGACAAATCTATAGTATTGATCAATAATGCAAGGTAAACTTTTATGTTTAGGTGGTTAATAATAAATAACATTAGTTCTTCTGGTGCTTACCCTACCAACAGCAATCTTTTCTTTCTTCATTGAGAGCTGTTTTCCTTGATCCAATGAGGACCTGATAAAGCAAGACAACATTTGTTTTTAGGTTTTAGATGAAACTAACATTAAAAAAATTACACACCCTTAACCATTTTGTTGCATCTTCCTCTACTTCCTTACCTTAACAGCAACTTCGATTTCCCTGATAATAACTTTGCACCTTTTTTGTCTTATCAAGGGGAGACTGTTCATTCTACCATATCCCACATAATTTAGGACTCTGGCATGTTGTCTGTTTTTCATGGCTTCTTCTAAATAATTATCCCTCAATCTTGAATCAAGTATTTAGAGCATTTAAACTAATGCCATCTGACTGTACCATACTCTATCCCTTCTCATCCTGGTCTAGACTAGCATCTATTCACTTCTTGGTATCTCCGAAGATGAACTAACATCAGGGTTAGTCTTCCCATTTTGTTCTGCCACCATTCTGGGTAATGTCGTAGCTTACATGAAAAACTGTATTAAACTCAATCTCTTTCCAGCTTCATGACCTTCATACATCCAGGGCCCTGCATGTGCATTTCACTTTGGCTATCAACTTTCATGACCTTAAACCATGAATCTTATTACTTAGAACTAACACATCTCTGAAAACCCTGCTCTAAGTATTTCAATCTCTGATCCCAACCTCTTCCATTTATACATTTTAAATTCAGTTATTCTCACTACATTTGGTTTTTATTTTACTTAGATTTCCAAATCTAGTCTTCTATCATCTTTGCCCTCTTGGATAATCAATGATCCTGATTTACCTGGGATTTACCTGGTTTTAGCATTGACTATCCAACATTATGGGGAATTCCTTAGTTTCAAGCAAGCCTATCTTCTCTCTCTTTTCCCTGCATTCTCCATGATTATCATTTCATGCAAACTTTGGTAATATTTTTGAACCTCCATTCCCTGCTCTTCTTCCATGAAGAAAAGCTGAATTCTAATCTGTCTCTTAGAACTTCCATGTCAGCCTTGGTCACATCTACTTCTGTGGGATGCTGCTTCAAAAAATCATTCAGCCCTGAAAATTGGTTCTACCATAAGTTAATATCTTGTTTCTACCTGGGTTCTTAACAGTGCCTAGAAATCCTTGCATGACTCTCAAAAAGGGACTGACATCCCACTTCATGGAGAAAACAGGAGCAGACAAGGAAGTCAATCACCAAACCTTTACCTTTACCTTCATTCCACCCAGCCTTTCCCAATTTTCTCCTGTAACAAAAACAGATATTTAAAAATACAGATTATAAGATTTCTCCTCTAGAAATCTATCTTTTAAACAAATAATAGAAAGAGATTCTATCTTAAGACAAGTCTGAAAAACACTAAACTGTTCTCTTTTCTAATCTTTACCTTATTCCTCTCTACTGACTCCGTCTCATCAGCTGACAGAGAACGACACATTCTTCTCATTTTAAAACAATCATGAAACAACAACAATTGTTATTATCCTTGTTCCATTACCATCCTGCTTTTTGCTGTCTTTTTGTAGCCAAATATTTTTCTGTCAAACAAGCTTTTCCTTCTTAAGCTTTTTTGCACCTGATTGAAACTGTTTTCAAGAATGCTAGTAAACTATTGCTGTGTCTATTAGACACTTTGAAAGTTATTTCACTTAAGCTCTTCATCACATTTAATATTATTGACCACTCACTTATTTAAGGGGCTCCTCCTTCACTTCCTTTCACCATTGTACTTTCATATCTCTTTGCACCTTTCTGGCCCTCCATTAGTTTCCCTTTAAGTTCATTTCTCTGTCTTCCCTTCAATGTTTATGTTTCCTTGGGCTCAGTTCTAGGAATTATTTCCTTTGTATGCTTCACACTCTCCTGAGCAATCCCATTCATTCCCATAGTTTCAGTAACTGCTTCTTTGTAGATGACTTTCAAATTGGTAACTCCAGTCCATAGCTTTTCCCTGAGCTCCAGATCCATAGTCAAATGGTTTCTTGATATTTGGTTTATTTCTTTGCTTGTTTCTATCATACACAACCTTAACTGAATCAGTTATTTCCCTATCTCCTCTAATGTTTTCTCTGGCTTTGCAAAGAGCCACAACACTTCCTCTGTCTTGATCACGGTATATTTCCATCTATTCACCAAGTATTTGTCAATTTCATCTTCTAAATATTTCTGGAACATTATTATTGGATAAATATTTAGAAAATAACAAACAGCAAGAAGAAAAGTGAGAAGAAAGGAGGAGGAGAAGGAGAAGGAAAAGGATAAAATATAGAGGGAGAAGTAAAAAAGGAGAACAAAAGATTTACAATCCTATGTTTCAAGAGACAATCTGTGCTAACACACTTGTGAACATGTCTGTCGTCTTGTCTCTATTTGTGTGTGGTATGATAATATTGTTAATGTTGTTCTTACATTATGTTATATAATGCTATAGGTCATATCTTACATTAATATTACTCTTATATTGATATAATATAAATTTATATTATGATTATTATCAATATGATTGTCAACATAATAATATTGGTAATGTGCTCTATAACCAGTCCATATTTTTTAAAGAAAATTACATGTATTCTTTGTAACTTAATGTATAAAAATATATTCTTCAATAACACCGTTATCTTTTATAATATAACATATTTTATCATTTAACCATGATATGATTTATTTAACAAAGTCAATACTTACACTGGTTGTAGATATTTTCCTACTTTATTCCTATAATGACCATTCTTTTCATACATCTTTTATTGTCTCTTGTACTAAATTGCCATACACAATAAAATGCAATATGATCAATTGCAAGTCATTTGATGTATCTACTATCCAACTGACCTTTGGAAATGCTGAACTGATGTACACACCTCTCAGCAGATGATGAGAAATCCCCATTTCTCTATAGTTTCTATTTTATTTTTCAGAATAAGAAATGCCTTATTTGATCAGCCTGGTAGTTCTTCCCTTCCTGTCTCTGGCACTAGTACCCAGAAACATTCTGTGGGAGGCTGCAGTGCATGTCCTTTGTAGGATCAGCTTCAGCATCAGAGAAAGATACACTATTTAACAGACACTTTCACTGGAATAGCTCCTGGTGTATGATTTGGGTTAATTACTGTCATCATTCTTCAAGCTCTTGGCATGACTTCTGTTTGGATAAGCAAATTTAGCATTGATACCAAGCCAAAAAATTAATTCTTAATGTAGCTGGACATAAAATCCTATGAAATCCAACTGTTAAAAGGGAATTAAGGCTTCCTAATTAGACACAACTAACAAAACCCAATAATTTATTGGACGCTATATAGAAAGGTATTCCTTTTTCAAAAGTTATTCATCCTTCTTTCATAAAAACCTGCATTTGGTTCTAGATACTTTGCTCTGAATAATAGCTTTTATTTGAGTATTTTAAAAGAGAAATTATTTAATTTTGGTAGAGAAATTTTAAACATGAGTCTTGTTCTGTCCTTGAAAAATTCTCAGGAAAATTCGCACAATATTTATTTACATATTTTGTATAAAATATGTAAAATTACCATATTGAATCTATTGTCTCTGAGCTGAGCACAAAATTACAAAGTTCAGAGTACCTATGGGGGGAAAAAGTGACTCAGTGTTGGACATGAAAGACAAAAGGGGGCCGCTAGACACTAAAATAACATTTTCAGTTTATTTTATTCAGGGAAGATAGTGATGGAGATTTAAGAAAGTAATTAATATGCATAATATAAATTTAGAAAAAATATTGGAAACAGTTTGAAATAAATATTTTAGTCCTTGCTGGAAAACAGATGTCATTAAACTAACTCTAAATTCTTAAACTTTGAGGGGAGAAACTTTCAGAAGTTATTTGGTCCAACCCCCCACCCCTGCTTTTCAGCACACTCCTCATAGGCAGCTAGACAGTTTTCCCATGTACCTTTCCATGAAGAAGACTTATTGTATTCTATCTTAGATACATCCCATTATAGGGAGCCTCTGTTTGTTGAAATGTTCCTGCCGGCTTGTATCTTCCAATCTTTACTCCTTTTTTTGGGGAGGGGGTTGCGGGTTTGTTATTCGGTTATTGATACTTGTGTATGCTTTGTGAAGTTTTCATGCTATGTTTTTCAGCTCCATCAGATCATTTATTTTCTTCTCTAAACTCGTTATTCTAGTTAGCAGTTCCTGTAACCTTTTGTCAAGGTTCTTAGCTTCCTTGCACTGGGTTAGAACATGCTTCTTTAGCTCAGAGGAGTTTGTTATTATCCTCTTTGTGAAGACTACCTCTGTTAATTCATCAAACTCATTCTCCATCCAGTTTTGTTCCCTTGCTGGGGAGGAGTTTTGATCTTTTGGAATTTTCAGCATTTTTATGCTGGTTTTTCCTCATCTTCGTGGATTTATCTACCTTTGTTCATTGATGCTGACGACCTTTGCATGGGGGTTTTTGTTAATGTTCATGTTATTTCCTTCTAATAATCAGGCCCCTCTTCTGCAGGTCTGCTGGAGTTTGCTGGAAGTCCACCCCAGACCCTGTTTGCCAGGCTATCACCAGCAGAGGCTGCAGAACAGCAACGATTGCTGCCTGCTCCTTCCTCTGAAAGCTTTGTCCCAGAGAGGCACCAGCTAGATACCAGCCAGAGCGCTCTTGCAGGAGGCGTCTGTCGACCCCTGCTGGGATATGTCTCTCAGTCAGGAGAGATAGGAGTCAGGGACCCACTTTAGGAGGCAGTCTATCCCTTAGCAGAGCTCGAACACTGTGCTGGGAGATCTTCCTGCCAAGAGGCAGGAACGTTTAAGTATGCTGAATCTGCGTCCACAACTGCCGCTTCCTCTAGGTACTCTGTCCTAGGGAGATGTGAGTTTTATCTGCAAGTGAGTTTTATCTTACTGCGGCTGCTGTCTTTCTTTCACAGATGCCCTGCTCAGCCAGGAGGAATCTAGAGAGGCAGTCTGGCTACAGCGGCTTTGTGGCACTGAGGTGGGTTGCCCCTAGTTTGGACTTCCCAGTAGCTTTGTTTATACTGTGAGGGGAAAACCACCTACTCAAGCCTCAGTAATGGTGAACGCCCCTCCTCACAGCAAGCTCAAGTGTCCCAGGTGGACTCCAGACTGCTGTGCTGGCAGTGAGAATTTCAAGCCAGTGGATCTTAGCTTTCTGGGCTCCATAGGGGTGGGATCTGCTGAGCAAGACCACTTGACTCCCTGGCTTCAGCCCCCTTTCCAGGAGCAGAACAGTTCTGTCTCACTGGCGTTCTAGGTGCCACTGGGGTACAAAAGAAAACCCCTACAACTAGCTTGGTGACTGCCCAAACGGCCACCCAGTTTGTGCTTGAAACCTAGGGCCCGGGTGGTATAGGCACCTGGGGGATCTCCTGGTCTGCAGGTCACGAAAATCATGCGAAAAGCATAGTATCTGGGCTGGAGTGCACTGTCCCTCATGGCACAGTACCTCATGGCTTCCCTCGGATAGGGAAGGGAGTTCCCTGACCACTTGCACTTCCAGGGTGAGGCAACGCCCACCCTGCTTCTGCTCGCCTTCCATGGGCTGGACCCACTGTCTAACCAGTCCCAGTGAGATGAGCCAGGTACCTCAGTTGGACATGCAGAAATCACTTGCCTTCTGCATTGGTCTAGCTGGGAGCTGCAGACGGAGATGTTCCTTATAGATCACCTTGCCCTAGACCCTCCCCTCCTCCCGTCCTCTTTCCTCCCCTCCTCTCCTCTTCTCTCTCTCTGTTTTCTCCCTCCCTCCCTCCCTTCCTTTCTCTCTCTTTCTTTCTCTTTTCTTTCTCTCTTTCTTTCTTTCCTTCTCTCTCTCTTTCCTCCTTCCTCCTTTCATCTTTTCCTCCCTTTCTTTTTCTTTTTTTGAGACAAGAGTCTTGCTATCTCGCGCAAGCTGGTTTCAAACTCCTGAGCTCAATGGATCCTCCCACTTTGGTCTGAGTAGCTGGAACTACATGTGTGTAGCATCATGCTCTGCTGTATTCTTTATTGGAGATGCTGCAACTTAGAAATTAAAAAAAAATTTTTTTAAACAAACTGATAGAACTGGAATTCTTATTTTAGAAAGAAAAAGAACAAACGGTTTTCAGAAATTGCTTTACAGAACTTCAAGAGGTTCAACTTAGATACTGTATTAACAGAGATTTTATAAATTAGGAAAATTGATTTACTGTAAGGGAAAGGTAATGATTAAGTTTACAACAATATTTATTAATTTGTACATTTTAAGCTTTTATTGAGCTATTTACTGAGTGCATAGTGATACTACACTTAGGTAAATATGCTATTCAGGATTCAGAGATATGTATAGCCCATAGCAAATGGATTTCAAAATATGTTTCATTGCTTCTGGATTAACTTTTCTTGGAGATTCTTAAACAATTATACTCATTTAAATGAAATATATTATGTCACAGTGGCCAAAAAAAATTTTTTTAATGGTGAATCAGAATACTTTTCAGTGTTCTTTCAGTCTCTAGTTATTTATTTACCCACTCAATAAATACTTATGTACATGCTATTTGGTGTTCTAGCTAATGGCAATGGAACAAATAAAAAGTCCTGCCCTATAAACCTTATAATATAGAGTTAGGAGAAAGACAAAATAAAAATAAGTAAATTTCCCAATCTTATGGAAATTAATAAGACTTACGAAAAAGTAAAACTGGGAAAGGAGTATGAAGTGTTGAATATGAAATTGGGTGGGTAAGCAAGTCTTCACTGATGACACAGCATTTAAGCAAACACCAGCAGAAGGTGGATGTGCAAGCCATATGGTTATCTGAACAACATATACTTTATGTAGTGAATCAGAAACGCTATGGGCTTGAAGTAGGGCATGCCTGGCTATTCCAGGAACAGAAAACGGTCAGTGTTGCAGGAGCAGAGTAGAGGGGAGAACTTCCTACGATTCTGAGATCAGAAAGGTAAACAGGTCCAGGTCTTATAGGACTTTACAAGTCAGTGTGAGGACCTCAGATTTTTCTCTGAGATGTGAGTCTTTTGGAAGTTTTGGGCAGAAGAGCGATATGATCTGACTTACATTTATAAAAGAAATTCTCTTACTATGCTGCAGATAGCCTGCATGGGGTAAGATGGCTGCAGGAAGACCTGTACACAGGCAGTTACAGTAAAGACAAGTGAGAAATGATGGTGATTGGATAGAGGGGCAGCTGTGAAGGTGGTGAGCAGTGAGTGAATTCTGGACTCTTGGATATATTTTCAAGATAGAGCCAAAGGGATTCGATAATAGATTGGACATGAGTAAGAAGGGTCAAGATGACTGCAAGATATTTTTTACCTGAGCAACTGGAAGCTAATGGCATCACCATTAGCTAAGATGGAAAAAAATCACACGTGGAGCAGGTTTGTGTGTGGTGAAGGAAAATCAAGAAACCTGTGTGGGACATGTAAATTGGAGATGTCATTTAGACATTAGAGAGGAGATGCTGAGAGGGTCAGTTGCCTGTCCATCCCTGGAGTTCAGAAGAGAGATCCAGACTAGAGAGATTTATTTGGAGATATTAGTGTATAAAAAGTATTTAAAGCCAGAGACGGTATAACAACACTAAGATACTAGACAAAGAGAAGTGGTCCAAGGCCTTTACGATCAAGGAGGAATGATTTATTCGTAGTTTACCTAGTGAGTCAGCTAAATCTGGTATGCACACAAATCTCCAACCTGCAACATCCACATCATCCACACATCCTTAGGCATATCCAATTCTTTAAAAAATGATGCATTCAAGACTCATTCTTCCATTCAAGGTCAAAACTGCCACATTCTGAGCTCTTGGATCCTAAAGTCCTTGATTCCCTGTAATCTGTCCCAATTCTCCATTTTAGCAATCATAAGCTGCTCCCTATAACTCTAGGCACTTATTTTATAATCTCTCTCTCTCTCTTTTTTAGATGAAATCTTGCTCTGTCACCCAGGCTGGAGTGCAGTGCCACGATCTCAGCTCATTGCACCTCTGTCTCCCAGGTACAAGCGATTCTCCTGCCTCAGCCTCCCGAATAGCTGGGATTATAGGTGTGCACTACCCTGCCTGGATAATTTTTGTATTTTGGTAGAGACAGGGTTTCACCATGTTGGTCAGTCTGGTCTCAAATTCCTGACTTCAGGTGATCCACCCACTTTGGCCTCCCAAAGTGCTGGGATTACAGATGTGAGCCACTGCACCCAGCCTATAATCTTTTTATTCATATTACTTCCTATTATCTTTCGGCTTTCTGTTTACGCAACTGATGGGAAGAAATATTGGGAAAGAACCGATTAGGTGAATTTGCCTCAGTCACTGTTCATTTTCATCACTTGCAAAAAAAAGCATAATGTACCAAAACCTAAGACCAAAGTTTACCCCTTTCTTCCTGTCTCCCTCCTCTCTTCCTTCCTGTCTTCGTTTCTACTCTCTTTTCCCTCCTTTCTTCCTTCCTTCCTTCCTTCCTTCCTTCCTTCCTTCCTTCCTTCCTTCCTTCCTTTCTTTTTCTCTCTCTCTCTTTCTCTCTCTTTTTTCCTCCCATTTTTCTAGGCAGGTTCTTCAGGTCCTACATCGAGTCTATATGTCTAGGTCACATATCCTGTCTTGATAATCATCCATATCCATTGTGAAATGTTCATGCTCAAAGCCTGTTTTCACATTCTCATCTGTAGAGTGTATGAATGCTATGAGATGGGGATGTTTTTGGCAATCAGATTAAATTTCTACTACTAGAATTTGGCTAGAAATAGCTAGGAATCTAATGAGCATATGTTTTCCAAACTAAGTCTCATCCATCTCACTTAAAAATTTAGACATGTTCATCTAACTTGTAGTTTAGAATTGGAAACCATTAAGTACATTTTATATCTGTTATAATGTATAGATCTTTTTTATAGAATACGTTCAAATGCTAAAAGAAGGTAATTAATCCGCCCATAATCCCAGTGAATCTGGCATTTCCTGATACTCACCTAACTTTTTGCTCCAGGATTTGGTCTTTTCGTCTAGTTCTGGAGCTGACTGCCCTAACTTGCTTTAGAGCAGGAGCTGGAGAGAAAGACAGTATGTACTTTTACATCCAAAATTATAAGCAAACAATAAGCAAAATGGAGGAAAGTATAATGGAGAATTACACAAATTAGAGGGATTTTTAGGTTCTAGATTGCAGGTTTACTGGGAGCCTTTTTATTTTCTCCATTATTTCGGCTTGTCCTAAAATGTACTGTAATCTCATAGTAAAACTGAGATTTCATAATGAAAAAACCTAAAGATAAATTCTGTTTTTTTCTCTGAGAAAGGGATACTAACTCTCTCAGTGTCCCTCTGAGAGGGATGCTAACATATTTCAGGCCTTCCAGAGAAGAGCTAAGTATTTCCCCAGAGGAACACCACTCCAGCCATTAAAAGAAACGTGTAATTTCATGAGGCCTTTATACAAATGTGATTCTTGTGAAGATTAGTAAGAAAACAATGGTAAATTCCCCAAAGCTGATGTTGTTTTACAAATGTCACCAACAGTGATAATTGCATCCTATGTGACAGGTATTGCCCTAAGGGCTTTGTATCTCTTTTAATTTTCAAAACCAGCCCTGCGAGAAAAGTACTATAGTTATTATCCTTATTTTAGGGATTAAAAAGACTGAGGCACTGAAATCTTAAGCAGGAAATGCAAACTAAGGTCATACACCTAGACCTATCAGCTACTGAGGTTGAAGTAACCTTAGTGAATTTGATGGTAAATGGGCTAGAGAATTTGATGGTAAATACCTCAGCGCTAGACAGATTTTTGTCTTTTTTTATAGTACAATAGTTGAACTCTTTCAATTTTAAGTTTCTCATCTGTAAAAAGAAGGAATTGGATTCGGAGATTTCTATGGTCTCTTGTACGAATTCTTTGCTTTCTTTTTTCTAGAAGGAAACATCTAGCCCCTAATGGAAGAATCTGATTGATCTCAACTATCTGTATGAAACATGGGGATTCCACATCTCAAAGAATGCAAATTCAGTGTGAAGGTGCTTCAGCCTCTCCCTCTAAGGAATATTCTCATTCTTATACCCTTTAATAATAATATTTAAATTTCTTAATTTTCAATTTATAAAATGCTTTCACATGCATTATACAAATTGAGCTCACAAAGGGCCTGATAAGAGAATAAGTAAATTAACCTATATTTTGCATGAGAAAAAATAAAAATCAGAGAGGAGAAGTGGATTGCCTGAAACCCAGCATTGCTTAAGACAGGGCATGGGAGGAAAGCAAGTATTGGGGAAACAGCAAGCACCAGTAAATGAGAGTGGGCCACTCTTTTGTCACTCGAAGTCAGTACCAAGTCAATGTACTTATTCCTACCCACTTGATACAATGTTTAAGAGCTTGGTTGTTCTCTGGCATGAAACAGAGGTGGCATGGGATTCAAATGCTGTCACTTACCTTCTGTCTTAATTTGAGAAAGGCACCTAATCTCTGTAAAATGAGGACCATGGCAGTCTCTGGAGGTTTGGGGGAGGATTAAGTAAATGCAAAAGTGATGAATATACTGACATTGTTAATATCCACAACATACAAGCTAACATCAGTATAATTAGTATAAGAATTATCCTACCTTAAATATGTAAAATTTATCTTTAGTTTTCTTATATTTTTCTTTATAACCCATTTCTGACCTCTGATTTGATTATCCTATATGATATTTCCATAAGGCCAGACTCTTAGATTTTTTTAGAGCTAGATGGAATCTTAGAGATTTGATATGTCCAAACCCAAATCACACTGCAAACAGTACTTTCTACCATTTACTTTCTAAGTTACCTGTTATTGACTTCAGCAATGAGAATAAGAATGATTGGGAAAGAAAAAGAATTGGCTGAGTAATAAGCAGTTTGGGGGGCAGGAGAGAGATAATAATGGAATTGTTCAGTTCTACGTCTGCCACTACGGAAAACAGAGCAAGCTGAAGCACTGCATTTCACAAACGGGAAGAACCACAAGAATTAAGTCATTTGATGAAGACCGACATGGTTATTCAGTGAGAGAACTAGATCCCAGGATTCCTGACAGTTGGTGCACTGTTTATTCCACAACGTTGTGCTGAGCTATACAGTAGTTCCCCCTTACCTGTAGTTTGCTTCCTACTGTTTCAGTTACCCAGTGTCAACCATGCTCCAAAGTATTAAATGAAAAACTCCAGAAATAAATAATTCATAAGTTTTAAATTGCTTGCTGTCCTGAGTGGCCTGATGCAATATTGCACTGTCCTCATCTGTTCTGTCTGGCTAGTGAACAATCTCTTTGTCTAGCACATCCATGCCGTGGGGATACTCCCCACACATTGTTCACTTAAGAGACTTCTGGGTTATTAGATTAACTGTCATAGTATTAAAGCGCTTGTATTCAAGGAACTCTTATTTTTCTTCATAATGGCCCCAAAACACATGAGTAGTGATGCTGGTATCTTGGTCTACTTTATTATTAGTTATTGCTAATCTCCTACCCTGCCTAGTTTATAAATTAAACTTTATCATAGTCATATATGGAATTTTAAAAAGCGTGGTATATACACACTTACGTACTATCCAAAGTTTCAGTCATCCACTGGGGGTCTTGGAATGTATCCCCTGTGGATGAGGCATGCCTACTGCACTCCCTTTGTAGTGACATACAACAAGAATTTTGAAATGGAAGAACTGTGTACCTTTTAAAGAAATTTTTGGACAGACTCAAGACCAAAAAGAGTGAATTATAATAATCGCAGAGTGATCACGCCTCTCACAGCCTACTCTCTGCCAGGTAATTTTTCTAAATCTCAGCAAAAAAAAATGCTCAAACAGAATCCAATTCTCCTTGCTATTTATGCAAATAACAAAAAGAAATTTCCCATGGGGAGAGAACTGCACCTAAAATCTCTGGAACCACAGCAAGAGTGCAAGTAAAGGCTCACATGCTGCATTTCCAATTATTTAATAGTCATAGATGACTAAAGACTAAAAGACTCAAGTTCTATTGCTTTCTCTGACAAATATACTTTCCAAGCTGGAAGGCAAGGGTCAGATGAGAATGTCTAGATTCCTGAGACTTCCTCTGGGAGACATGACAGTCCTTGATGAGTCAGCCCCAGCCAAGGCCTTTGCTGCTCTTCTCTCCCTCCCAAGCTCCACTCCTCACTCCGAAGGCCCTGCACATCTGTGGATACTTCAGCTCACATGTCCAGACTCTACTCATTCTCCCACCTGCAAGAGTAAACATCTTTAGGCCAAAGAATGATGCATGCCAGCAGAGCAGTCTGCTCTTGAGAGAACAAATTTGGGAAGGATAGCCCAGGTCCCAGGAGCAAACTTCCATCGTTTGAGCAGAAAATCTGGCACCTGAGTACTTAGAATGGTCAGGAAGTGGGAAATGGGGAGGACACTGCTGGCCACAGAGCCATGCAAGGAACGCTAGAGTGGGAAGTTACTAAAGCATGAAGTACAGGGACAGGTTCAGTTGGCCTAGGTTTAGGGGGCAGCATTGCGGGGACATCACGCTGAATGTAAGCTATTATTTAATGGAGGGTTTGATATTAAAATCCATTTTTGCCTTGCTCCCTATGGTGGCCAAGGAAATCATACTCTATAGGGCTAACCTTTTACAGATTATCTCTTGATCTGGCTATCTAGTTTTTATTGTGAGTGTAAGTCTTTATATATATTTTTTTATCCAGCATTCAAAAAAATCAAAATTCCAGAATATTCATTTTCAATAACACATTCTATTTCTGGCTTATAAAGATTTTCTCTACTTTCCACCTTCCTGATTGTCATGGAAAAGACAGAAATACTGAGGTAATTAGAAAAAAGTTCAAGTTACATTTTTCTAACTCTGGCAAATTTCTGATTGTGAGTTGGTAACATCTATTAATAGATCTATTAACATCCAGCAGCCAAGGTTTAAGAATATTACTTCTTTTATTTTGTTACAGTAGAGGGCACTTGTACATGAGAAGGTATACAAATGCAGAAAAGGTGGGATTTTGTTTCCCAAACTGGATATTTAAACAATAGCAAATTCCACAGGTTTCAAAAGATACACTGTTCATATTTTATGGCAAATTAAATATTTAATTTAAAGCTTACACACTGCCTACTTTTGGAACTACATTTTCTAAAGTTGTGCAATCTATATTTCATGTGACCTTTAAAGTAAATGTCCACACAACACAAGAAAGACACTGGCTTATAGCATTCCATAGTACCTTGTTAACTACTGAGGGGATACACTTTCAGATTCACCTGTTTAACAAACAACTACTGAGCACCTGTAATTTGCTTAGCACGAGGCTACCTAAGTGATGGGATAGAGGAAATTAATTCTTCTCGTCTAGGAGGCACTCCTAGACATCTGTTTTCTACACAAGAAGCATAAATTATTACTTAACCTGCCTAAGAAGGCAAGGAATCATTTCCAAAGTTGCTAGCCATTAAGAGAGAAGGAAGTGCTTCTTTTGTTAAGGATGGCAGCAGTCATCTGACAATGCTCCAGATAATTTCGCAAATAGAATATTTGTCATTTGAGAAAGGTGGACAAACAAGGAATTAAAAAAAATAGTACTACAAAACGAATGTGTTTTGCCCTAGATCCCAAAGAGAAACATCAGCAAAATGACTTTGTTTTTGAATTGCATGGCATTAAAATGATAAATTGTACTGACTTGTTATAAACCAATTTCATATTTTTAGGACTTTATATCCAGGAAAAGTGTCAGATGAGCTAATGGATACTAGCTCATGTAGAAAATAGTGAGACATGGCTCTATATTTCTTCTATCTTGAAATTATGAAAGAGTTAACTGGTTTTACAGTTAGTTTACTGCGAT
Organism: Cebus imitator; assembly: GCF_001604975.1. Classification (NCBI taxonomy): domain Eukaryota; kingdom Metazoa; phylum Chordata; class Mammalia; order Primates; family Cebidae; genus Cebus; species Cebus imitator. Next base: position 7,472,985 of record NW_016107322.1, read on the forward strand.
GTTCTGAAAAGGTATAAATGAAGGGTCTAGGGAAGTATAGAAAAAAAATATTATGGTCTCTACATGACAAACCATCTATAGCTTTAAAAAGAGATGATGGTACATTCCCCAACTTTAAGATAATGCTGGATTTCAAACATTTCTCCATCTTACACATTGGCTAAGGATCAAACTATTTCTTTTATTTTAAAATGTCCATACATCTTAATTTAATATTTTAGGGCTAGAGTGGCAAAAATTAATCAACAAAACCAATAGTTAATTTGTAAAGGTTGGACAAACATCACTCCCTTTGCCTTTCCCAATTTCTTTCTTTTGTTTCTCTTCCTCAATGTGTTATTTTATACCTAGATGTTTAAAATATGTATTATTTATTTCACATGTATGTTCCCGGTTCTTAGCTGAAAGAAGATATAATGTTTAGAGTCATGATATTCTAGACTTGGACTAGTGTTTATAAGTAATCTAATTTCTTATTTCATAAATGAATAAATAGATCCCAGGGAATTTAAAACTTTTCTTAAAAATCATAAATGAGTTTGATTTTTAACTGTTTGTCTCATCGTATTTGCTTCTTTTCTATGGAAAGAAAGGTGCCCCGTCCCTGACTTAAGCAGGATGAATGAAATTTATAGCATAAAATTATGCAATTAATGAACTTTCAAAATGAATAGGTGTATTGTATCTTAAGCTTATTTTCCATTGTACCCTTACCTTTTTCTTCTTCACTGATGACTTGGTGCAGATTTGTGAGATTTTTGGTTTCAGACAGCAGCTCCTGGTATGGTCCCATTTGAGCTACTCTGCCACTTTCCATTACAACAATAAGATCCATTTGTGGCAGAAGTGTGAGATTGTGTGTCACTAAAATACGAGTCTGAAAAACAAAGTGTTTTATTCCATAGGTTACAAAAAATGGCTTTTTGAAAAAAGCTATAGTGACTTTTTCTCCTTTACTATTTCAAGTATGATTTTTCGTGGGTGCCAGTTTAAGGCAGCATCTATATATTTTACCAGGAATAATGACATGCTGCTAGATGAGAAAATAGTTTGTAAAGTTGATTTTTAACACTTTCGTTCAGGTATTTTTTTCACTCATTAGAAATGAATCAATTTAACTGCAAATTCAAAGCAATTTCATATATGTCATTCTTGCTTATTTGTAAATACATAGTACCATTACAAAAAAGTGTTTAATCTAAGTCATAATTTATAGTATTTATTTTTAAGTCATTCATATTATTTTCTACATACACATACAATGAAGTGTGACATTTTTAATCTTGAGTTTATGTCATTATATAAAGATGTTTATTTTTACTGAGGCATATATTTTATAATTTTATACATATATTTTTCAGAGTTCTCTATATGAATAATTCCATAAACACATATTATGAAGAAATAAATGTGGTTTTGGAGTCAGACATAATTTTAAACATACCTACTGTTCTTGAGTTGAGCAACCTATATCAAGTCATTGTGAGCTGTGGGGTCCTTTATATGTGAAATAGGGATAAATGAACTAATTTACTCTGCAAAATATGGCAGGTACTGGTACATATTGATTTTCATCCTCTTGGCCCCTTCACAAAGCAGCTGAATCACTACTATTGCTATGTTAATAATATCCAATTTTATGCTTTAAATCATCAATAAAATGATTTGATTTTTAATAACAGTAGTGTGCCCCAAAATACCATTTTAAAAATCACTTGAGTCAATAACAACTCATTATGGCACATAAATCCCCTTAGGATACGGTATTAGATGAAGAGATAACAATCACATAAATTGTCACCAGAGTAAACTTATAAGCAAAGCTTTAAAAATGACCCATTGAAATTTGCCTGTGAAATCACAATCTAAGCATCCCATATTTTCATGTGAAATGTGACTACTTTGCTTAAACAAACAAACAAAATAAATGGAATTCTAGGCACAATGCTAGGCAGATCCCCTGCCCCGCAAGAAAGCATAAATGAAACTATGGATACCTTGTTTTTCAAAAGGCCCAAGGACCCTATCACTTTTTCAAAAAGCTGCTTTCCAACATGAACATCAACAGCAGACAAGGGATCATCCAGGAGGTAGACGTCGGCCCCGCTGTAGACAGCTCTGGCAAGGCTTACTCGATGTTGCTGGCCCTCACTTATAGTCACACCCTGAAAACAGAGCAGGAGAAAAACAAGACTAGAGGAAATGTGTATACATCTCAAAGCATGTGCAGTTACATCTAAATGCTCTTTTATAGCTTGGATAGATAGCAATCCAAGATGAATGCTGCTCCAATCTTTCTTTATCCAGGACTTTCTAGGCCTAGCCCTATCTCATGTCCTAGCATTACTAACTTTTACAAATTAGCAGATATATCTACTTCCTCTTAACTGCTTACTCTCAAAAGAGGATGCTAACAATTAAGGAGAAAATAATTTCTGAATCTCTAATTCTAAAAAATTGTGCCTCTAGAATATTAAACAAGACTTTTGGCTGTCAACCACATACTGATACTAGTGATTATTTTTAAATTGACACATAGAAAATTGAAAATACTAGCTAAATTACCAAAGAAGTAATCAACATGTCCGATTGTCTCCTGTAGAAAGATTAGTACAAGCCTTGTTGGCAAAAGTACAACTCTAAGAAGCAAGAATAGGGAATATTCATCACTCCATGTGAGAATTAAAGTTGACATGTACAACCATGTGTGAAGAATTATGGGGCCAGGCCCAATTTACTTGATTTATTTTATATTTAGTGTTTACAGATCTGGTTTAAAAGCTCTCAGTGCAGCACAGAACTTAGCTAATGACCTATAATTATAAAATGCCATTGCTTCTTTGCATTTTTCAACCTTATCCTACTCAGCAAGCATCTTCTGAGTATGGCTATATTTGGAATACTATGCAAGTGCTTGGGATTCAAAGATAAGTAAAACAGAGTCTGTCATGAGGAGGTCACATTTTAGCTACGGGGATTATACACCCTTCCCCCACACACTCATATACATATACATAAAGCAATGTAATACACATGTGTGTGCATAGGCTTATAATAGCACACAAGTCGTGTGTTTGTTGGGAGCATTCGATAAGACTAAACAATTTAGGAAAAATCCAACAGTGAGTATGGATACCATCAACATTAGCTATTATCATTCAGTCACTCTTCTTTCCAATTCATCCTCTACCTTGTCACGTTTTCTGTAATGTGTCATCTTGCTTAAAAACCTTGGATATCCACATCTCCCTCTTTCCATCACTCATGAGCAACAGCAAAAACAGCAAATTATTTAGTATAAATCTAAGATGCTTATATCCTGGCATTAACTTATCTCTTCACCCACTCTCCCAATGTTGTCTTCAAGTGACTGTGGTTTGTCAAGCAGACTAACCTGGTCTTTCACACTGGGCAGAGGCTGTTCAGTTTGCTTGGGAGACACAGTCTCTCTTTTTAACTTACGGGCTACTCACACTGAAATGTTCTCCAAAGGCAACTTTTCATCTGGTGTCCCAAGTGAAGTGATTCGTTCCCCACATCCTGTCTTGCTGTGCTTTGTGTATCCATCCCATTGCTAGAATTGGCAATATTTATCTCAGTCTTTCTCAATAGCCTGTGAGACCCTACCTGGTTAATTCTTGCATTCCCAATACCTAGAGTCTAAGGCTAGGTGATTAATAAATATTGGTAAAGACAACTGATGAATATTATTGGCAGAGGTCCACCAGACTGCAAATCCCTGGAAGGCAGAGTGGTAGATCTCTCACTCACCATTGTGAATAAAGACATGTAAGAAATTAATAAATGTGATCACAGGAAGAATGTCAACAGAAAAGATGAATCCAAGTAAGGGAAAAGTCTACAGTTACTGCCTTTGTTGTCTCATAAGCACTTGCAAACAGATTTCCTTTTGAAATATTCAACTACATGTTTAAAGTTCAAATGCAAATTGGGATGAATTTAACTGTAAAAACAAGTCATTAAAAATAGCAATAGCATTCAATGCCTACATTAAATCTATACGTCTTTCTTTGGATTTGTTTCCCTTTTAAAGTTTTTACAGTTACAAAATATCAGATATTTCATATTTTTAGAGATTGGATTTATCAGCACCTTGTTCAACATGTATTAACAAGTTTGAAGAAGTCACATTTCTGCATTTTAGTTAGTATCCATGTGGGGGAATCATTTTGCATGTGCCACAGTAAAGGAACATATTTAGCCCATGGTTTGGCCTTCTTTAGCCTTAAAATAGAGATGGGAATCTGTGAAATTATTTTGCTTGGAGACAGTGAAGATGCAAAAAGAAATCCAGGGGTTAGAAAAAAATAAATGTATTTAAAACTATTGAGAAAATATATCTGTAAAGTTGTAGATTATAAATGAAGTAAGCCTAGTTGCAAGGTAAATTCTGGCTCATCCTGGATTATATATATATATATATATATATATATATATATATATAATTTTTATTGCATTTTAGGTTTTGGGGTACATGTGAAGAACATGCAAGATTGTTGCATAGGTACACACATGGCAGTGTGATTTGCAGCCTTCCTTCCCTTCACNTTGCTGCCTTCCTCCCCATCACCTATATCTGGCATTTCTCCCCATGCCATCTCTCACCAACTCCCCACCCCCCGCTGTCCCTCCCCTAGTTACCCCAACTGACCCCACTGTGTGATGCTCCCCTCCCTGTGTCCATGTGTTCTCATTGTTCAACACCCGCCTATGAGTGAGAACATGTGGTGTTTGATTTTCTGTTCTTGTGTCAGTTTACTGAGAATGACGGTTTCCAGCTTCACCCATGTCCCTGCAAAGGACATGAACTCATCGTTTTTGATGGCTGCATAATATTCCATGGTGTATTTTATATATTTCTACATTCTATAATTTTTTATGTATTTCATGTATTAATTTCTATAATATGGTTATTAGGTAACATGAGGGCAGGGGTAAAAATGTTTAACAATGTTATGCTCACTCTCTTTTCAGGGATTCAAAATGCTCAGTAAGGATTATTTATTCATCTTTACAGCACACATGAATTGAGGGCAGAAGCTGCTTTTGCATTAATGTTTAATTAATGGAGATTTTAGTCAGGGGTTGGAGATAATCTCTTGGGGTTCATACTTCCGCTCATGATATATATATTTTTAAATCCAAAACACTGAGCAGAGTAGTAACTGTTTACTAACACAATGAAAATGAAATAGAACAAAGAGTAAGACGACTGGGAAACAAGTTCCACTTGAGCAGGAATGAGCAAACTTGGAGAAGTCACATTCATAACAGTGTTGCAACAGAGCTCCGTTAGAACCTGGACTCGGGTGCCACTGCAGGAGACTGGTGCTCTTTTGCTCCTATTCTAGACTTGACTTTGTACACAAAGGTTACAGAAACAAATAAAACTATTAGTCTGTCTTTAGAAAGTGGACTGCATTGTACCAGTCACCAAAACAAAAGTTCGATGATCTAATTAATGGGCTTTTATTCCCCCACATGTATACTAACAAAAGAATTTCTGACTGATTTTTAATCTGTTCTCCAGTCAGTTATAAATAATTACTTGTCCTTAATACTGCCATCTCTTATATAGAAATTACATTAAAATTTCTAAAAATTATAGTAGTATAGCTCTTCGAGACTTCAGGAAAAAGGCCATCAACACTTTATTAGCACAGCTGAATGGGGTTATGTCACTTCACATGATAAATTATGGTTTCCTTACTCTTTCTCCAATCTCAGTTTGATCCCCCTTTGGTAACTGCTCCAAATCTGGAAGGAGAGCACAGGCTTCCAATACTTGCTCATAAAACTCTTCATTCATGACAGAGCCAAAGAGAATGTTTTCTTGCAAAGTGCAATTCTGAATCCAGGCCTGCTGAGAAACATAAGCCACAGAGCCCTAAAAAAGAAAGAGGTAAAGAAAAAAGCATTCTTAACTAGAGAAAAGGAGAAGTTGCATGCACCACAATAAAGCAACATATTTAATCCATGGTTTTATCTTCTTTAGCTTTAAAATAGAAATAAAAAATTTAATATAGATAAACATAATTATACAGATCATGGCACCATATTTAAATCTTTTATATCCTTATTGGAATTTCCTCCAAATGATTTACTTTGTGCTTCTTATTTACTTTCACTGTAGCTTCTATCCAAGCTATCTGTCTCTGGTAGTATTCTCTGTAATCAGATGCTGAGTGTGTCAGTTTGCTAGAGCTGCAATAACAACATAGCATAGACTGGGTGGCTTAAACAGTGGAAATTTATCCTGACGATTCTGGAGGCTAGAAGTCTGAAATCAGGTGTCAGCAAGGTTGATTTCTACTGAGGCCACTCTCCTTAGATTGCTGATGATTGTAATTTTTTGTGCTTCTCATGGTCTCTCTCTCTCTTTCCCCCCTCTCTCTCGTGTGTGTGTGTGTGTGTGTGTGTGTGTGTGTGTGTGTGTGTGTGTGTGTGTCTCTCTTAATTCCTCTTATAAGGACACCAGTGATATTGAATTAGGTCTCACCTTAATGAGCTTATTTTAACTTAATCAGCTCCTTAAACACCCGGTGTCCAAATATAGTCACTCTGAGGTCCTAGGAGTTAGAACTTCAACATGTGAAACTTGGGGGAACACAATTCAGTCTGTAACACTGAATTAGACTTTAATGTGCAAGTTGTTTATGTGGGATCAACCCTTATGGAAGGAAAGAAGGAAAGGAGATTAGGCAGAGGGAGAAGCCACACCACGATGCAGAACCAAGAAAGTATTGGCTAATCCTCCAGAGAGCCATGGAAGAGAATTGGTCATCACAGCTGCCCCAAGACAGGCTGAGCAAAAGTGGGACCCTGGGCCAGGCTATTATCTGAAGGCCAGGCCAGGTTTGAAGGAGATGACTTGTTGTTCATACTCCCACAGCTGGAATGTGTAGAAGTCCTTACTAGCAGGAGGATCGGAGTCGCAAATCTCCATGTGTTCTATATTAACCACTGCTCCTAAATTCATTTATTTTTATGATTTTATGTCTTGAAATGATTTTTAAATACATGACAGTCTGCTGCCTAAAATATCTTCTCAACTAACCCTTCTTTTCTAGTAAAAGAGCCCATAGTATTCGTACTAGTGGCCTACCTTTCAATCTGCTCCATGGACTCAATCCAAACATTGATTTAGTATTTTAAGTACTGCACAGTCTATAACAATACCAGACACTTGAAGTATTTCCTGGCATACACATGTATGCAACCATTATTAGCCTTTTGATTTCTACCAACTACTTTAAAGATCAAAGAATAACTTTTAAATCTTCTTTGTTGAGTATGTAAGACACAGAATGTCTTTTGATCAGAAACAATATAATTCTGATCTGACCTGATCTTGAACACAAAAGGAATTGCTCTTAAATTGCCTTGTGAAGTGCATAATCTAACCTTTGCTTAGAACTGCATATTAAATCATCATGTGAGTGATAGTATTTTGAATATTTGCTATATATTAAGGAAGGTGAACAGTGCAAAGGATAAAAAACCAGGAGAAAAAACTAAAGAACATGAAAAAAAAAAAAAGAAACTACTACGTTAAAAGGTATGGCCTTTTATTGGTATTACAAGAGCTGAAAAAGAGTTGATCAATTTTCACAGGGATGTAAATGTTCTCTTTTATTATTGTTATTTCTTTTCACATGCAAATGAAAACACTTTGTTTCATTCTTAATAATGAAACTACAGTAGAAGTTTCGTGAATTCAAAAATGGTCTCCAAATCTCTGATGTTTCTACCACAGAATACTGAATACCGAATACTTTCACGAACAGTGCCTGGTGAGAGCTTTTGATACTGAGAAGAGTAGCGACTCTATAGAGAAAACTTAGTGACAATAGGCAGTCTTAGAGTCTGAATACTGTGGATTAAAATATGCCCCCAAAAATAATCATCCAAAACACAGAAAAATAGAAAGTGCACACAAAAGCACTTTGAAAACGCCATTATAATGTTCACTTTACTTAAATACAGATAGGATGATACAAATTCTGAATAAAATATATTTGGGGAAATAATTTAGAGTGTGATACTTCAAATCCTGCCATTGATCCAAGCCAAAAGCTTCCTGAATGCCAGTGACCAGTTATAAAAACAGATAATATCTTTTGACTTGGGCATCTGTAATTTAATATAAACAAAGAGCATCCTCTCTGTTTTACCACTAATAATGGCATTGTTACAGTTTCTTTCATCACTATGAACACCCTCTTAATCAAAAGCATTCAAAGATATCAGAAATAATCCTTAAATCTTATTATGAGAGCCTCAACAGTCATAATAAAGATGATGATCATCATACATATTCATAAAGAGCCAGCTAATACTTTGCCAGGAACTAGGCTAGGTCTTTGCACATTATCCTATTCAATTCTCACCCCAGCCTTTTCAGCTTATTACTATTGTTAATGAATTAAGTGAAATCTGGAATTAACAATATTTTTATCTTTATCAATTTCTAATTATTTTTCAAGATCAAATAAAAGGAGACCTCGGCCGAGCGTAGTGGCTCACACCTGTAATCCCAGCACTTTGGGAAGCCAAGGCAGGTGGATCACCAGATCAAGAGATAGATCCCATCCTGGCCAACATGGTGAAACCCCAGCTCTACTGAAAATACAAAAAAATTTAGCTGGGTGTGGTAGCATGCGCCTGTAGTCCCAGCTACTCAGGAGGCTGAGGCAGGAGAATCGCTTGAACCCAGGAGACGGAGGTTGCAGGGAGTCAAGATCGCGCCTCTGCACTCCCATCTGGGTGACAGAGCGAGATTCAGTCTCAAACAAACAAACAACAACAAAAAACAAACAGAAAAACCAAACAAAAATAAAAGGCAACCTCCTCTCGGATTCTTTTTTGAACACGTCAAAACAGAATTTGTTGTTTTTTATGCTTTAATTCATTTTTTTATGTCTAATTTAGACATTTGTTATAATTGATCATGGTATTTCCCTCACTAGACTATGACCTTTGAAAGAAGAGTGGCATGTCTTATTCACATTTACTTCTCTGGCACTAAGTGCTAGGCACATAGAATGGGCTCAGTAATTGCTTAGTGAAAATAGCTGAAAAATACTAAACAAAAGTGAAATTAATATGACACACATTATGTTTGTAATGTACACCCAAGGAAAGGTATAGCCATCTTTAAATGTAGAGAAATGACTAATTGCAATTGCTATGAACAGCATGGTGGTACAAAGATAGTATACCTAAGATTAAAAAATAGTGGTGTTCATTATGTGCAATCATCAGAAAAAGTCGTAGGAGTCATATTTGTTTCTAGACTAGCTAACAGTAATGTTGAGATAAAAAAAGAATAACAACAAATTAGTCACCCAAGGACTGGATCAGGAAAGCTGTAAGGACATAAAGAAATGCATGAGGAAAAATAAAAGAATTTAGAGTTGACTTTTCCCAGAGAGGAAAGAAAAAAATTAAGAGTGAAGATATACTAATTTCAGATACATAGAGCTTATTCGTCTTGTCACAGGTAAGACGGAAAGATTGGGCTACTTAGTATTTTATCTAAAAGTTGATTACATCCAAGGAAAAATTCACTGGGTAGTCTACTGTTTCAAAAAAGAAAGCTGATAAAGAACTTGTTGAATTCTTATTATTATCAACCTTTAAGAATAGATCAATTAGTCAAGAGCAGACCTCTCCATGGTCCTGAGGCTGAATCTTAAATGTACCTTATTAATATCTTTATTTTTCTGAGGTTTATTTTCGGCCAAAGATCCTACCCGTGAGTGGCTATAAGCCATTTCATTCTTGGAAATGAAATGGCTGTAATTACTTAGGGAATCTTGCTGAATAATAATTAGATACCTAATCAAATGACAATATAAATCACATTCGTTTCTCTATAATTGGTTGCAATTCAGTTAATATCATCAAACAATTACCATAAGCATTTATAAATGATTTGCTGGTGTATTTGGAGATCTGAATTCTGTTGCTCATCCACCCATAGTTAATCAATTTCTATGGAATTGAATAGTTTGTTATAAACTAGAAATACCCATTAAATACTCGCATCTTCAATTCAATTTGATAAATTCTTATTGACACTAATGACAAGCTGGCTACACTAGGAGATGCTGAAATAATGCATTTTTGATTTTACCTTTCTTTGGACTACTCCGGTAAGTTTCTCCATTTCCCCAAGAATGGCAGAAAGCATGGATGACTTTCCAGATCCGACTTGCCCTACAACACCCACTAAAGCTCCTTCTGGAATCTTTAAGTTCAAGCTGCACGAGAAAAAAGGAAGAGAGGCGATATAGGAAATTCTTGTTATGGTTGTTTTTAATATGCATTCCTAGATAAGCCACTGTATGCAGCACTTAGCACCATCCCTGGAATTGCTACTTTTCACCTTTCTCTACAAACACCTACCCTTCCAAAATGCAAACAAATGATCGATAAAGTGCTGCAGGTAGAAGAAATAATAGAAAAAAGGACAACAAAATCACCTTGAAAATGAAAAGTAAAGTGAGAGGTTAAAAGTCTTATTAATTTCAATATATTAATCTTATCGCAAACCTCTAAAAAATAAAAATACGGAGTATTTTAGAGCTCAATATTAACATTAAAAAAAATTATCCAAACCATGACTTACTCTTTCAGAACTGGTATTCCTCTTTTATCCCAGGAGAAAGAAGCATCTGTAAACCCAATAGCATGATCTAAGGAAGAAAAAAAAAATGCAATGATGCATTTTAGAACCAATTATCTTCAGTTCAGAAGTCAAATAAGTAATGAATGCAAAGAGGAAGAGCTGACCTCCTATATATTTTGTTTCAATACTTTGAGGAAGAAGCTCCTTGGCATTGAGAAAGTCTTCCAAACGGCCCAGGGATATCCTTGTCTATCAAAATAAGCACAGATGGAATTTATCTGGGATTCAAGTAGAACTTAAACTAAAAGCTATTTATTACATTTTACAGCCTGAGTAGAATTTTTTATGCAAATTGAAGATATTGAGATAAATATAGCAAACATAGTTTGAATTGTGTTAATGTTATAAATATGTTCATTCCTAAAGAGAAAGGGCTGTTTCAAGAACCAAAAATCAAAACTAATGTCATCTATGCAGAAAGGTATGAGAAAAAGAAACAAAAATCCAATTCATTATTCCAGAATAATCATAATAATTGCTAATTAATAATCATAGAAAGAATAGTCTTTTCCCAACTTCTTTGAGGTATAACTGAGAAAAATTATACATATTTAAGTTGTACAACATGATTTTTTGATATACATGCACATTTTGATTACCACAATCAAGATAATTAGATTATGTATCACCTCACATATACACCTTTATTCTCCTGTGTATATGAATACCTAACATCTACTCTCTTAGCAATTTTCAACTATACAATACAGTATTATTAACCACAGTCTCCATGCTATACGTTAGGTCTGCAGAATATATTCATCTTGTAATTGGAAGTTTATAATCGTTAATCAACATCTCATTCACCTACCCCACCCAATCTCACCCTTGAGCTCTAATATGCACTTTTCTTCACTCCGCTTTCACAAGTTAGATTTCACATATACGTGAGATAATATAGTATTTGTCTCTCTGTGTCGAGTTTACTTCACTTAGTATAATGTTCTGCCATGTTGAATACTATTAAACTGTGTCTATATATTTTTTAGCAACTTATCTGCAATGGCCACTTAGGTTGTGTCTATATCTTGGCTCCTGAATAATAATGTAATGAGCATGGGAGTGCATATCATATCTTTTCAAGATAGTGATTTTATTTCCTTTGGATATATACCCATAAGTGGGATTTCTGTCTCATACGGTAATTTAATTTTTTGAGGGACTTCCATACTGTTTTCCACAACGAATATACCCATTTGTGTTCCCACCAATAGTATACAAGGGTTCCCTTCTCTCAACATCCTTGCCAACACTTATTATTCTTTGACTTTTTGATAATAGCCATCCTAACAGGTGTGAGGTGGTATTTCCTTGTGCTGTAGAAAAATTAGGTCTTAAAAACAACTTTAAGATTGGTGAGTGAATTCTACTACTGATGGTAAATAAAACTGTAATGTTGACAATAATAATATTCAATTATAGTAAAATAATAATATAGTAAAATAGCTATAAAATGTTTAGCTACATTAGGATAAATAAAATTAAATTGTTTTCTGGAAACTGACTCACATAAAATTTCTAGTACATTTTTATTTGCTTTGTCCTAGGAGACTTGTATTGTTAGCACATAAGATGTAATTAGGCTGTGGTTTTGTTTACCACGTGTGTCAAATCAGAACATACATCTAGCTTTTTCTTTCTTTCCATTTTGGGAAATTGTTCGCCTTAAGTGAAGGCAGCAGTGTACTGCTAGGAATTGGAAAAGACTTTGATACTGGACCTTTAGCTAGATTCTAATTTCAAATGTAGAACAAAAGTGTTACTCTAAGAACTGGCATTTTCTTTAAGAGAAGTGTGTTATGAAATCAAAGCTAAATGCATCACATCAGTGGTTCTTCTACGCCCTCTGTTGGTTATTTTAAGAAAAATAACATTTAAAAATTGTAACAAAAAATGGCTTCATTGGTCTTTACTATTCAATTATGTTACTCCTTTTTCAAGTAATATTTTTTAAAGAGGAAAGCTCTTAGATTAAAGGGATGATTCCAATCAGCAAATAGTCACTTTGTTTATGAATCCAGATTTGAGGAAAAGAATTTAATGGCGAATGGCCAGATGACTCAAACCTGACATCCAAAAAATGTGACCAGAAATCTCAGGGCAAAAGGATCGAGGAAATTTTTTGGGTTTCCTGTGGCTTTAGCATACATCTACTCATTGTATCTAGCCTCCAGGAACTAGGGATTACAACTAAAAGCAGGCTGACCCAGATATCTCACATGTGGCTTGTTGGCTGACTGATATTATCAATGTGTTTTCTCCCTGCTTATTCATTCAGTATAGATTAAATGCTGCTGAACTCTGGGAAAACATTTCATCCAGTTTCATATAAAGCATCTAATTAAAAATTTCCCACTGGAAACAGAAAATGAATCCTGTGATGGCATAGTGGCCAACACCAGCTTTAAAAATGCTAAGTAGAGGACCTAACACTTAACAAGAAAACAAAATAATATACTAAAATATTTAAAAGTCACTTTGATGGGAAAAAAACACAAGCAAGGAAGACATGATTCTTTCTATTCTATAATGTTCTGTATTACTTATTAATTCAGGAAGACTAATTTTGAGTGCAGCGTTAAACAACCAAATGAAGTGAAATAAAATAAAATAAATAAAAATACAAAGAAACAAAATGTCCCAAAGCATAGATTCCAGTAGAGGAATGATTTTTAGTTTTAGGTACTCTGTATGTACCTGGACCACAGCTGAGATCACCGTTGGTAACTCAAACAGAGGAATCCTTAAAATATTAAACAAAGACATCGATGTGAACACTTTAGTGGCTGTTAAAATGTTTTCTTCATTCAGTAAGAAATAAACACGAAAGGTTGCCAGGGACACCTAAAAAATAGCGACATGTTATTTTCTTCAAATTTCTACTGATAACATTATTAGTTACAGTCCCAAAAAATAAGAAAAAGAAAATCTAAATAATTTTGTTTGTTTCCTAAAATTTATTACTCTTGCTGAAGAACATAACAAATATTTTAGTACAGGTCATAAAATCATGTGTCTTGGACAATGACATCCTTGAGAACATGCAGTCCAGAGCTTTTCTTTTAAAACATGCTATATTCTTACTACAGTTATTATTCCCATTTACATTGTATACCAGTTCACCTTTTCTTTAAAACTCAGAAATTTTATGTAAACTTATTTTCCAGCTGCATGTGCATACATTCTTACATATAATAATTATGCTTTCTTTGCATCATAAGATTAACTGAGGAAGATATGAATAGACCATGGCTAAGATTTATATTTGTTCTTATAAGTTTCATTTAGAAAAGGCAGGAAAAATTCATTCACAAATGAGAATGGATTTAGTGTCTTGTATGTAGTCCGGGCTTAAGCAAATACATCTTGGATGGTTTTACCAATGTGTTCCAAATGTATATATTGCTTTCACTTCCATAATGCTCAAATGTTTGTTTAAAAAAATTTAAATTATCCACAAAGAGTAACAACTTTGATTAAAATTGATGCATGCTCCGGTTACATGTGGCTTGCTTTTCCTCTGGCTTTTGTCCATGGCTTCATATCCCAAGGCAATTTATACTCTAGTTAAAATAGCATGGGATTCCCAATGTGTATTACATGGTACAATAGAAAGAGAATAATGTCACTTGATGTCAATTAGCCTCTAAATACTAGTTTTATAACTTTGAGGATGTTTCCAACTACTGGACTTCCATTTCCTCTTGTGAAATGATAAAAATAATGTCTTATTATTATGAGATTGAAATTAGGCAATGTATGTAACTTTCCTGACATTTAGTAACAACTCAATAAATGTTGCTTCACTTCTCAGCTCCATTTAATGTCCCCTTTGAGTCTACTTAAAAGGAATTAATCATGCATATCACACTTTAAAACTGGAATGAAACTTTGAAATGTAGATTATGTTTTTAAGAGATAGAGGCATATATGAAATCTCTGAGAAAAATTACAGAAAAATAAAATCTTATTATATTTTAAAAATACAGACCAATGAAAACACATACAATATTTTCTCTTTTTTTTTTACAACTTTCGTTCTCTAATCCACATAAGTTAATGAATGTATTTCTTTAAATTTTAATTCAGATACATACAATTTAACTTTACACATCTTAATTCCAAGTAATTTGGAGTTAAATCTCTAAATCAGATTTGAAAATCAAAACAGGAAATATGACATACACTCACCAAAAATGGAATGCAAGTTAATGTCAGCATGGAAAATACAGTAAGATACCTAGCTGATTTTTGGAATTCCAATTCCTGATCTCGAATTTTGATAACCTTATTTTTATAGAAGGGTTCCCATGCATACAGTTTGAGGATCTGTAAATGATTCAGAGAATAATTATCTGACTATCTATATCATAGAAGAAAAAATTGCACACATACTAACAAATGCTATACACACACGCACACACACAAATGCCATACACACACACACACATGCCATACACACACACACAAATGCCATACACACACACACACAATTGTGAAAGTAAAAAATGATGGTACAATCATAAAAAAAAAAAAAAAACTGCTCCCACTTTGATTGAATCGGAGTATTTTCTTAAATTGTGGTATTTTCGGGATGGGAGCAGAGCAGAAAGAGGGAATCACCATCCTTCAGCCTTATGTGCCCACCACTCCCAATAACTTATTTCTGAGCCAGACTCTGGCAGCATGCCAGCTCTAGGCATGAACTCCACAGAACTCCATAGACAGTTTTGGTCTAGCTCAGTTCTGTCACTCTTCTTACTGGTCCAGCTCTCATTTCTGTCTATTATCTGTTTCTTATAGCTAAACTCTTTTCCCTGGCTTTCCAGTTTCTTCAAGACAGATGTTTTGGGACTTCCAGCTGTTCTCTGAAAGGTGACTAGTGTTTTGAGATTGTAAACTATTTTCTGAGGCAGAAAATGTGGGGAAATAAGATCCTACACTGGCTTATTGAATATACTTTAGAGTGAATTAATTTACATTCAACTTGCAGCTCTGTCTATATGTGATGCTTAATTTTATGTGACTGCTTGACTGGGCTATGGGGCCCAGTTGTTTGTTCAAACACGAGTCTAGATATTTCTGTGAAGATATTTCTTAGATGTTGTTAGCATTTCAATTAGTTAAACTCTGAGTTAGACGATTACCCTCTGTTTTATGAGTGGTCCTTATCAAATCAGTTGAAAGCCTTAAGAGAAAAGACTGAGATTTCTCAGGGGGAAGGAAATCTGCTTCCAGATTGCCTTCAGGTTCAAGGTTGCAGCATCAACTTTTGCTGGAATTTTCAGTTTGCCCACCTGTTCTACAGATTTTACACTTGCCTGCCCCCACAATCAGATGAGCTGGTTTCTTAAATCTCTATTCATATACCTGTATATCTATATCTCTACGTATTAAATCTCATATTGATTCTGTTTCTGTGGAGAACTCTAATGCACTCTCACTGGTTCTGTAAATTTAGACCTGCCCCTTAACTGCTCAGTGCCTTTGTTTCCTAGTTAATAAAATGGAAATGGGGAAATCTTTTTCTGGGGTTTATAAGAATTCCATGAGAAAACACATATAGAATAATAAGCACAGCATTTGATGGATGGAAAATAATTAATAAATTGTAGCAATTATCAGGATTATCAGGGAGAAGCTGTGTGACACCATTGTCAGACCCCAAGGATACTGACTGTTCTCACTTTTAAACTATTCTAGCTTTCCTAGGAAAAAATAATTTGCAACATATTTTTTATAGAATAGCACTTATATGATCATTTGTATCCCACATAAAATAATCTAAATGACGTGTCATCACTTCTCCTATATAAATCTGCCTTTACATTGATGGGTGTGTTATTACCATTCTTACCTGCTTCATCCCATCTTTTCAACATAATTCCTTAAAATAAGTAATATTTTGTGACTTTTAGGATATTTCTGTTCACTTGTGTGAGAAACAAAAAGAAAATGGCTGCATTTTATTTGGTTTTGCATTTAAATGTTATTTTAGTGATAAGAATTCCTACATATCTGAAATCTGAAATTTTCTGCCCACAATTATATATCTATAATCACTCTGAGATACTGAGAACAGTACAAACTTCATTTGTATTGCTATACTCAAAATAGTCAAGTCAAAGGCATATCCCTTTTAGATTACCTTAATTCCGTGTAGGATTTCCTTCAGCAGCTTTATCTGTTTATCTTTGATCTTTCTTTGGCTTTTCTATTTAAGGGAAAGAAAATTTTAAAATATATGACAAAGTTGATAATACTTTTACTGATATGGCCATAGCTATTTTAAAAATGTGGTCTATTTTCTCTATGTTATTTAAGATTTAGTGGATAAAAGCATCTTACAATATTTATACGTTATTCTATTGATAATGGAGGAAGATAGCTATAAATAGGTAACAAACATAGCCAACAGGAGAATAAAACCAGTATAGAATAGTAGAAAATATAATATTGATTTAAACATAATTTGTTTAAAATTGAATAATAAAATAACACTCACATCCTACTAAACTGGAACACATTTCTAAAACTCCATTAACTATTTATATACATACTTAGAAGTGTCACAGGAATAAAAATAAGGCTCTCTATAAATTTTATTTGTTCTTTAAGAATTAGAATAATTAAAATTTATATTTTCAAATACTCTTCGTTTTCTTTTTATCAATGTTATGCCATTGTATTTTATTCAAATATTTAACAATTGTCATAATATTTTACACTTGTTTGGGCATCACTTCTTAAGTGTTTTCTCCATTGCCATTGTCACTTTATGTTATATGCACAGGTATTTGTATATCTTATAAAAAAATCCATTTACAAGCTAATATCCATCATATTCTGTGTGTGATTTAATACAATAATATTATGTGTGTGACTTAAAGGCATACTTTCTATTTAGCATATTTAGACATAATATTGAAATCTCTTTGAAAGTTCTAGGAATCTAGATTAAGGTTCAAAAAATATATTTCCATTCCTAATAATGTGCTTTTAGATAGCAGTTTTAAAAATCCAGAATATATATTTTAAAATTAGTTAAAAGTATTATAACTATAAACAAACGTGCTATTCTAAACACTAGCATGCTAAGTAACTTTACTTCAAAATTATATACTATTTTCTAGTTTTTATGTTTAAAGAACAGCCATCTTTTATTTGAAAAAAGAAAAATATAAAATACTATATGATTTTTAGTCCCTTAGGGTATTAAAGTAATAAGTAAAAATCTATCCTCCTGTCTACTTCTACTTTACAGGTAACTATTCTTAAAAGACTGCTGCTTTATCTTTAGATTACTTCTACGCTTATGCAAATATATTTATAGCTATGTATCTTCATTTATTTATCTCTCCATTGTACACATGTGTATAGATATATTCACATTTTAATAATGGATCTATGATATAGATACATATATGCTTGATATACATGCATATATTTAATCTACTTTTTGCTCTAAAATACGACTGACATATTCCCATGTCAATATATATTGTTAATCTTTGATCCATTTAAAATAATGTTTTCATAAGCAATATATCTGCCTCTGTTAATTTGACATGTGAAAGCATCTATCTCATTGCAGTGTGATTTCCTTCAGTGCAATGGACTCTATGGTTTCTCCATTTTCTTACGGGAGAGCATACTGTGCAGTCTAACACATGGCGAAACGCGAAAACATATATTGATGGTAAGACGAATGACTGAATATAAAGGAAGAATATCAACAATAATTTAGTGAAGCATTTCCTGTCTGCTTGCTGCAGTAGTCCACTTTTCAAACAACCAAGCATACCCCTACCTCCAGGCTGCACGCACACTCTTTCCTTTGCTTGGTGTGTCTTTTCCTCAGACGCCCACATGAATTAGTCCTTCACCCTGTTGATATGCCATTTCCTTCCTGATGAGTTTCCTGGTTCTAAATGTAATATGGCATCCTTGCTCTCTTCATCACCTTATGTTTGCTAAATCTTCTTCATATGCAAATGTTTTCTATCTACTTATTTACTTGCTTAATGCCTGTCTCCTCCACTAACCTCATGAGAGCTGGAACTTGTCTGTTCTCCTCACTGCTGTGCTTCCTGTGCCTGGAACACTGGCTGACATAGGATACATGCTTAGTCAATACTGGTTGAATGAATAAGCCAATAATAAATTTGGATGACTTCCATTTATAACTCTCTCTATATGACAGCTAGATGGTGATTGTTAACTGCAGTCAGAAAACTCAGCTCCTGTTTGACACATGTAGCATGAGGTAGTCATTTTCTTACCTTTAACTTTTTTATTTTAGTTGCAGCTACAGCATTTATTGGTATAACAAATACAAGGACTGCCAGCCCTGCTAACACTGCTGGACCCAGCTCTTGCCAAAGGAGAGAAATGGCCATCAGAATTTGAAAAGGAGCAGACCAGAGGAGATTGAGGCTTGATGTCATGTCCATGAGTTGCTGAGCATCTGCTGACATCAAGTTAATAATTTCTCCAGTGGAAAACTTTTGTCGAGAAACATTTGATAAAAGTAGGACCTATAAAAAGAAAAGCAAAATATTTTAGAGTTATGTGATTATGGGGCATCTTTATAGTCAAACAATGGTAATTTTTAATATCAATTTTTAATATAATTAGAAAAATGTACAAGGTTATTTATGTGTTGGGGTATTATAAAACCAAGAGATGTGATTTTTAGATGAGGAAATATAATTACTGATTAAAGTATATAGTTTTGGAATAACCTGTTTATTGGTAGAGAGTTACATTTGGGTTTTTAAACTATAAGAATTTATGGAATGCTATGCAGCTATAAAAAGGAACAAGGTCATGTTCTTTGCAGGGACATGGAAGGAGCTGGAAGCCATTGTCCTTAGCAAACTAATGCAGGAACAGAAAACCAAACACCACATGTTTTCACTTATAAGTGGGAACTGAACGATGAGAACACATGGACACATGTGGTGAATAACACACACTGAGACCTGTCAGATGGGTGGAGGCGGAGGGAAGGAGAGCATCAGGAAAAAAAAGCTAATGAATACCGGGCTTAATTCCTAGGTGGTGTCTTGATCTGTGCGGCAAACCACGATGGCATATATTTACCTATGTAACAAACCTGCACATCCTGCACATGCACTATAGAACTTAAAATAAAAACT
>NW_016107322.1:7492875-7495273 GCF_001604975.1 Cebus imitator
AACCCTCAACAACTTGTTAAATACCAAAACAAAAAAACAAAAAAACTAAAAACAAAAACAAAAACAAAAAAAGTCTGTTCTAGATATATTAAGGCTCTCCTCCATTTGGTGGTGTCCCCAAAATGTAAACCACCTAAATGTTATCAATACAAAGTACACAAATGAATCAATGAATATCTAATGAACACTGATGAATAGTTTTATGATTGAAATTATGGAAAATTTAAAAAGGACACAGCTTTAATTCTCAAGGTGATTACAATCTGTCTGTAAAGCAACACACAAACACATACACACACATGTTTTGGTGTAAGTGTAAAAACAGTTAATAAAGGCTGTGGGAACTTAGACATAAAAGTATTGAAAAGGTGTCATAGAGCAGATACAAATACACCTTTTCTTCCAAGTCTCTATTCTCTCTTTCCCCAAGTGCATGCTCTTTAATATGTGTATTCTGAATCCAATATTCCCAAGCATAATTATTAGTAACTTCTTATAAAAGATGTAGATAGAAATTGATTTATTTAATTATCCTTCCATTTAAAATTTCCAGTGAAATACATAAACAACTGTAAAAGTAGTGGGAGATTTGTATTTGTACTGGAAACTGGACGAAGGTTCATTTATATAAAAATTTTATGGAATCTTCACTGCATTGATTTAAAGAGAGACAGGACTGAGAGTTGGAGATAACAAGAGAAAATGAGATGCAGGAGTCACTCTATCTATTCAATAAATTAAAAAAAAAAACAGTGGAAAAGACCATCTGTAATATAATAGATGGGCCCACAGTGGAACAGATAACCAGGTATACATCATTAGCCACTTATATGTTTTCTTTGGAGAAATGACTTTTTATCCTTAAAAAAAGAAGACAATTCTACAATATAAGACAACACGGATGAACCTTAAGATGTTATGCTAAGTGAAATAAGCTAGACACAGAAAAATAAACACTGCATGTGTTCACTTATATGAGGTATTTAAAATGGTCAATTTCATAAAACCAAAGACTGGAATGGTGGTTCCAAGGGTGGGGCAGAAGGGGAAACTGGGAAGTTAGTGCTCAACAGGTACAAAGTTTCAGTTAACCAAGATGAATAAGCTCTAGAGATCTGCTGTAATATATTGCACCTATAGTTAACAATAAACACATTTTAAGCTTAAAATATGTTAAGATGATAGATTTCATGATTTTTTACAATAATGAAAGGAAAAATCAATTGCTTTTAGATTATTAGAGAAAATATTTAAAAATATTATATAACGTTTTTTGTATGGCATTTCTAACACTAAGAGAACTTTCTTTTTTCAATATTTTTTCTGCCAAATAAACTATTACATTTCTTAAAGGAACTACATTTACAAGCCAGGAAGAGCAATTTAGTTACCATTTATTGCTAAATTATACAATCTAAGCTGTTTTTTGTTATATGAAACAACTGGAAAGAATACTATAATATATACCAATTAAAGTGGATGGTGTAACATTTCTACAATTGCCTGGTAGGCAATATTTTAGTCTGTTACAAGAGGAAATATGTGACTCAGATGAAAAGAAGAGACCCTATCTTTAAAATATAAAACAATGTTAAAAGTTTGGAAGCTTCTAAGTACTCTTCCATCAAAATGAAAATTAGCCAGGTCATTTGTTATCTAATCACTTTTTCTAAGAAAATGTTATTTTAAAATTCTATCCAAGTTTTAGATTTGTTTTTGACAGTATTTTCATATTGTATAAATTTTAATACACACACTCTCACACAGACACAGCTGTGTGACTCATCTCCTCTAAACTTCATTCATTTCACTAATTGAATTATGCTCTAAGAAAATCCACATGAACCAGATATAGTTCCAAGCCACACAATCTTGATTATCACTAGTTCAGTCCTCAATATTTCATTTTATGAGCTGATGATAAAATTTGTTTGCAATTTAATATTCTCCTTCTTATATATTTGTTACTTTCCAGACTCAATGCCGTGCTGCTAGTTTATTTCTTTATTTCCTGAATTATTGACTAGCTTTAAGGGTGTTCTTCTTTTCAGTCTCATCTGTATTCAATCATTTTGTCCTGATCATCCATCTTAAGATTCAACTGGGCCCCAATTTCCTATAGAATTAAGGTACATTTAAAAAATGTAGCTTTCAAGTTGTTTTTAAGCAATCCCTTTGCCTTTACTATCTCTCCACACAATTCTGGACATGAATTATTGTCTTGAGCCAAATTAATCTACTCACCAGTTTCTGAGCAGGCCTTGTATGCATTTCTGTACTTTTTTTCTCCCATGTTATTCCAGCACCAGAGCCTTTACCCCATTAAATGCATCCTTCCATTATTCCATGACCCACATCATGCAATATTAATCATGAAACTTTTCCTGACCATCCTAGC
>NW_016107322.1:7501038-7520535 GCF_001604975.1 Cebus imitator
GGGAGCTGGGGGGGGGATAGCAGGGGGAGAAATGCCAGATGTAGGTGATGGGGAGGAAGGCAGCAAATCACACTGCCACGTGTGTTCCTATGCAACAATTTTGCGTGTTCTTCACATGTACCCCAAAACCTAAAATACAATAAAATAAATAAATGGGAAAAAAAAAATCACAAAAACTCTATTGGACAACACTTAATGGAGGAATGCCCCCAGACTGCCCACAGTAAACCCAGGTCTAATTGACAGTTCTTTCTTTAAAAAGCCCTTAATTTTTAATTCCATAGATTTCAGGGGTACAACTGTAGTTTTGTTACATGGTTATATTGGGTCGTGGTGACATCCGGGCTTTCAGTGTAGCCATAAGTCAAATAGTGCACATTGTCCCAATTAAGCAATTTCTCTTCCATTACCCTTACCCATCCTCCCAGACATCCAAGTCTCCAATATCTGTTATTTCACTCTGTATGTCCATGTGTACACATTATTTAGAGTCCACTTATTTGGTATTTGACTTTTTTTTCTGAGTTATTTCACTTAAGAAAATGGCCTCTAGTTCTATCCATGCTCCAACAAATGTGACATGATTTCATTCCTTTTTTGACTGAGTACTATTCCATCATATATATATATGTGTGTGTGTGTGTGTGTGTGTGTGTGTGTGTGTGTGCGTGATATACAGAACACTTTCTTTATCTGATCATCTGTTGGTGGACACTTAGGTTGATTTCATAGCCTCGTTGGCTGTTGTGAATAGTGCTGTGATCAACATACAAGTGAACATATTTTTTTGATATAATGATTTCTTTGGAGTCATGTTTTGTTTTTTAGTCTCCAACAATTTTTATGGAGTTTGCACCTGTGAACTAAGCAGTTACAGAATCTGAGTTTTGAGATCCACAGAATCTTAAAGTCATCAAGTGGAAGGAAGCTCATGTTCTTTCTTGCAAACCTAAAAATAATATTCCCTGAACTTTATTCCAAACTTACACTAGTAATTGTGTATGGATAAGGTACAAAGCAAATCCTGATTCCTTCACTCCTGATATAGTTAGGCTCTGTGTCCCCACCCAAATCTCATCTTGAATTGCAATCCCTATGTGGCA
Source organism: Cebus imitator (assembly GCF_001604975.1). Lineage (NCBI taxonomy): Eukaryota > Metazoa > Chordata > Mammalia > Primates > Cebidae > Cebus > Cebus imitator. The sequence continues at coordinate 7,502,142 of NW_016107322.1, forward strand.
AGGGAGGGACCTGGTGGGAGGTGACTGGGTCATGGGGACAGTTTTCTCCATGCTGTTCTCATGGTAGTGAGTGAGTTCACATGAGATATGATGGTTTAAAAGTGGCACTTTCCCCTTTGCTCTCCCTCTCTCTCCTGCTGCCATGTAAGATCTGCCTTGCTTCCTTCACCTTCTGCCATGATTTTAAGTCTCCTGAGGCCTCCACAGCCATGCAAAACTGTGAGTCTATTCAACATCTCTTCTTTACAAATTACCCAGTATCAGGTAGTATCTATATAGCAGTGTGAATATAATACAACCCCTCATCAAGAAAAGGACCTGAGACCAGCTTTACCCTATTCTAGTCACAAGTCCCTGATGAAGTATGGCCAATTTCAGACAAATAGGAGTCATCTGGAATTTTAAAACCTGTAAAGAAGAAGAAAAATTTAACCACCCTTGTTCACCTCATGGAGAAAGACTTGTGTCTCCTGTTACATTGTAATATCCACTGCAGGGTCCACAGAGTAGGCTTGATAGCAATACTCCTTTGATCTTCCAGTGTCCCTTGATCTTAAGCAATCTCTAAGGAACTATGCAAGGTCTGTCCCCTGTAGTCACCATTCCCACTTTGCAGCAGACTCAACAATGACATTTGTTTCCCTTTTTGTTTCTAATAGCTTGCTCTAATTCCTACTTCAGTCCATTCTGCTTGTACATTTAAGGTGTTGGGACTCAGAACATGATACCCCAAATGTGGCACCTAGGCATGCTGAGTGCTTGGAACTGAAGAACATTGGGAGAGTCTCAGAAGTAAAGTCTCTCTGACCCTCTCCAGCCCTTTTGTCTCCCACTCCTTTCTTTCCTTTTTCCAAAAGCGAGTCACAGGAACTGGATCCCCTCTCCCCACTACAAGACATTTAACTTAGAAAGGTTCTCTCTTGAAGACCATCATTCCAAAAGCGTCCTGTACAATATCCAGGGAAAGGAATACTACATAGAGAGGCCAGGAAGAATCTGAAAGGCCGTGCTTTGCCCTCTCAGTCCATTACTATTAGATCATACCCTTGTCTGGTCACATTTCTATACTCCTGTATATTCTTTATAGAACCTAAGCATAAAAATAGACAATTTGTCCTTGATTGTTGGGTTTTTACTTCTGAAGATGTAAAATTTAATTAAATTAACTTGTTTTATTTTTCTCTTTTTAACCTGTCTTATGCTATAGGAGTGTCCACTGCAACTCTTCCAAATGGTGAAAAGAGGTATTACACCTATCTTTCCCTACAAAGACTGCTTTTATTTACAGCAGTTTTAGGTTCACAGCAAAACTGAGAGAAAGGTACAGAGAAATCCCATATACTCCTACCCTGCATGTGCATAGCTGCCCCCATTATCAACACCCTCAACAAAATAGTACATTTGTTACAGCTGATGAACCTACATTGACACATGATTATCATCCGAAGTCTGTAGTTTGCATTAGGATTCAGTCGGTGTTGTACATTCTATGGGTTTGGACAAATGTATAATGACATATATACACCATTATAGTACCATACAGAGTAGTTTATTGCTCTAGAATTTATCTGTGCTCCACCTTTTATGCTTCTAAATTCACTCTTTCATGGCAGTTTAGTCTTTTATGCTTGTAAATCCACCTACATCTCACGTCTAAACTCCAATGCTCTAATCATGAAATAAAATCCTTTTCCATATGGACTATATATCAAAACAAGTATAAGCATTCAATGCAGTTCCTAGATTCTGCTATATCTTTATGCCATATTGGAGGCAGCACATACTGCCTCTAGAATTAGGACTGGAACAGCCCCTCTAATCCTGTATTTGGACTGAGTTCTACAGAGCTAAACTCTGCTGCAAGTTCAGTTACCATTTACTGCTCAATTTGTCCTTGGCTTTCCAAGATCCATAAAATCACTTCATGCCCCATTGTGGCCCAATAGAGCAAAATGGCCTGCAATGCTTCATGTCCAGCTCAGCCCAAATTAGAATATTGCCTTCCCCTTACACAAAGTCAGTAGCTCTCTCAAAGATCTTTTCTGGACTGTGTGAAAACGTCCTTAACTATATACAACCCTTGTAGGTTTCCTGTTCATCTGATCTCTTATAAAATCTGCATTTAGTTTTACACATTTGTTATTTATGCTAACACTTCCCTCAATTTATTTGGAAAGCAGAGGATTATTTGTTCATTCATTCATTCATTTATTCAGTCATCCAAATTTAATAAAGTATAAAAGTAATTGTCTTACATGATAAGGATATACCAGGTAAATAAATTTCTATTCCAAATCCTGAAAAACCCATAATTTATATCAGAGGGCAAAGTAGGAACAAAGTCCACCTGTTGGTTGGATAACTAGTTGATAACTAGGGGAAGGAGAAAGCTCTTTAACTGTTTAGAATTATGCTGTAAATAAAAGACCCTGGATGGTAAAGAGACAGTGCTTGAAATATTTTCAAAAATGGACTAATTAAACCTTAGGGTTATGCCCGACATAAAGATCAGCCAAGTTTGAGAAGCAAGACTTAGAATGAGAGAGAAGCGGAGAATGACTCTATAAAAAAGAATGACTTTGCTGCATAAAAATGAAGTTCACAGAAGAGAAGCAAAAGGTAATATGAATATTGAAAATAATTTTGTGAAAAGGAGAACTTTTGTTGATGCATACATATAGAAAAATCATGAAAATATTCAATTCCATTCACTTTCAGAGGAGCAGTTAGGTGACGTAAGATTAAACAATGATTATCAGTTAATTTCATGGATTAGGGCTGACTGGGAGTTGTAAAGACTTTATCTATGTAGAGAGAGTGTACACTAAAGAGAAATTGATGCAACCAGTATTAATGAGTTGAAATTCTTTTAAAGCAAAGCAAATGTATATGCAAAGGATTTCCTAAGGACATTTTGGTACGCTCTCCTATTTTTCTAGTTCCCTTATTTTAAAGCACATCAGGGAGTAGTCCATCTACAAATGGGGATTCCTTGGAATTTTTACCTTTTTGTAGATCAGTCCATTTACAGCTGTTTTAACTTTTGCTGAGGTGAGCATGTTAAAACGTTGATACTGCTGAAGAATCAGGGTTTGCGAAAAGACTACAACAAAAAGTGCCATTGCATAACCATAGCCATTCCAGCCAAAATCTGAGCTGTGTTCGCAGAAAATGATCATTTGCCTGAATGTCGTAAAAATTGAGAAAGGGGTAGAAACATTAAACATCTGAAGTAGTTAAATGCTTATGAGAGTTTATTATTGTCAAAATGTTAGACACACACACACACACACACACACACACGCACACGGCCCTACATGTTCTTTTTCTCTACTGGGTTAATTTGGTATTTGTCCCTTTCTTAAAAACGTAAAATCAGCAACCCCTTCCACCGGCTTGTGAGTAAGAAGTTATTTTCTGGTTTCACACAGCAAGCTCATCAAATAATTAACTTTTCTGGTCTAACTTCATCAGAAAGGTTGAGACATAGATACATTTAAAACTTCATTTTTTTCCTCAAAATTATGTGTTTTATCAAATATAGAGAAACATAGCAACCAGGATCTTTTAGTATGACACACAGGTGTTGTTTTCTTAAAAGGCTTGATTTATATCTCACGTTTTTTGTCACTTATATCTATAACCAATTTATTTTTTCTCTACTTTTCCTTATTTCCTCCTAAGTTTGTGACAGCATGATCATGATGATTAGGGTTAATGCTGGTGTGCAGAAAAACAGTGGGGATGGTTTAGTTAGAATATCTTGGTAGTCCCTCAACTATAAACAGTGACTAAAATTTAGAGTGCCTGATGTTCATTGGTAATAATATTTTAAACATGATTTCACCCTTTTAAAACTGCTTCAATGTGATTGAAAATAATATTAAATTTAAAAGACTACGTAAGCCATGCAATATGGTGAAAACAATTTGGGCATATACTCTGACATACTACAAGTTAACATGTCATTTATTTTGCAGGACTACAGTGTGGGTTTTATTTAGTAGTCCCTTCTATTTCATATGTAAAAGGTGTAGTATTAGAGGTTTGATAAATGGACCTTTTCACTGTAAACTCTAGAGATGTAAAAGTGTTCTATATCATTGTAAAGAGATATTTTGAGTGAATCCATAGGTTAGTAGAACTAGAATGAAACCATATGCAGTTAGGTTTGACTATATCTACACTTTCCTCAAAAAATATTATATTTAAAAACTAATTCTTTATAAAAGTTTATTTATTTATTTTTTTCTTGAGACAGGGTTTTACTCCTATTGCCCAGGCTGAAGTGTGGTGGGAGGCTCTCAGCTCACTACAACCTCTGTCTCCCAGGCTCAAGAAATCTTCCTGTGTCAGCCTCCCAAGTAACTGGGACTATAGGTATGCACCACCACACCCAGTTAATTTTTGTATTTTTAGTAGTGACGAGGTTTCGTCATGTTGCCTAGGCTGGTCTCGAACTCCTGACCTCAAGTGATTACAGGCGTGAGCCACCACACCCAGCCAAAATTTTAAATTTTTAAGTGATAAATAAAGCATAGATTTCTAGGCTTTGATCTATTTATTGACAATTTGGACAGCTACTGTGTGAAAACTTCATAGTAACTTGTCCAAATTGCTTTATCAACCAAGTACTTAAAAATATTAACTTTATTAAAATTACAGTTTAGAATAAAAATATATGTGTCTCTAATAGTAAAACCTCTAGGTATCGAAAATTATTTGGGGCATTGTATATTCTCAACAATACTATTAAATTATCCCACACCCCACATATACATAATAACAGCAGAAAGTTCTGTATTTCTTAATTGATGTCACCTATTGGGACACTTGCTTTTTACAAAAGCAACTTGCTAAATGCCTTCTTGTTCTATGAATTACATTTCCTGAAAGAGTAGCACTATTCTTATTGGGCATATATCTACCAATTCTACTTTTTCCTTTTTCATAAAAACAAAATAACTAAATGACTAACATCAGGCACTGAAGTGGCTCAAATTAATTGAGAAATATTAAAAATAATCTATGCTTAAGGCATGATAAAGACCATAAAACAATATTTATGATATTAGATATGAATACGTGTTTTTTGTTTGGTATTAAAATAAAATCCATAAAGGGAGGAAGAGAGCCAACACAACAATCAACAAGAAATGTATCTAGTAAACAATAAAAGTATAATTTTACTAGTAAATTATTGAAAATATTCCTTTTATATGCTTTATTTTACACATATGAGTATAAAAAAATATGACAATGTGCTCTCATCCTTAAAGACAGTCCTTTTCAGCAACTTTTCCATATAAAAAGAATAAACATATTTTGAGACTACATATGTATGTATATATATATGCAGTCTCAAAAGTAGCTCATAACATTAGTTCTTCCATGGCCAAATTATGATCACACAAGCTTTGCAATTCTTTCTGATCACTCAGTTGTTACTCATTGTGAAAATGTTAAGGATTTTCAGCTACTGCAGAATAAATGTCTTGGAAGATCTTGGAAAATTGTAACTTTGGGTAAGTCCCGTTTATTCAAATTTTTTTTTTCAGGGAATTTGAGTTCTATGTGCCAGACTTCGTGCTAAGAGCTAAGGACACAATGACTGAATAATACAGGATCCTTTTTGTCTTTCATCACCTAGGCAGGGAGAAGGGTGTGTCACCTGACTCACTGCAATGCAATATTAAAATTCTTGTTTTGCTGATCTGGTCAAACCAGTGTGATGCAAATGTGTCTCACAAAATAAAGGAGACTGTTCTCTATCCCACAGACATTCTTTGGTAATTCAGATACAACATTTTAGGAAACACAGACACACTGAACTGCTATGACCTATTGCTGTTTTAGGAGAGACCAGGGCCATGGTGAGATTCTCTCACAAGTTTCTTGAGCAGCAGTCACTGGCAAAGGGGAGTCAGAATATCCTGAAAATCCCTTGCTACTCCTCTCATTGGGAAATTGAAACTCTTTTCTTTAATTCCCTTCCTTTTGAATTTGGGCTAACTTGGGGGATCTTTTGGCCAAAACAATGTGGCAAAACTTCTGAGATTTCCCAGTCTACATCATAGAAAGACTTGTCTGAGCCTCTTGCAATACCCATTCTGAGGAAATCCAGCTGCCATGTAAGAAATTTAGCTACTCTAAGACCTCTGTTCTCAAGCTAACCAGGCAGAGAGGCTGTAGAAACAGAGAGGAGAGAGATGGGAGGGAAGAGGGAGAGAGAGACAGAGACAGAGACACAGAGACAGGGAGAAGCAGAAAGAGAGGACAGAAGAGAGAGAGAGAGATGTGATCGTTTCCAGCCATCGTAGCCCAGGCCTTAGATGGGTGAGGCGAGGAGCCATTTTGAGCATCCCAGGACCAGCACACAGGGAGAAGATGCAGGGTAACTCAGCCTACAGTTAGAACCAAAGCACCAGCCATATGTCTCCATTTGGGCTGCAGAAGCTCTCTCCAGATGTTCTGGGCACTCAGCCAGGGTCGCAATCATGTTGGGCAGAGGAAAGCAATCACTGCCTAAAGCTTTGACACCAAATTCATGAACATAGTAAAATTGTTGATTAAGAACACCAAATTGTTATGTGATTCATTTTGCAGCATTGGATAACCAGAATAGGGCAGAAGAGGAAGATCCTGGTCAATGCTTCTGATAGATTTCTCTGGTCACACATAAGATAGTGATATGGTGACTCCTGGGATATGCTGACGTGAGGGGCAGAGGCAAGGGGAGGAAGAGATCTGTAATCTAGTGGGGAGGGGGCAGTTAATCCAGGAAACATTTGGCTTATGCTTCTACAGACAAGGGAGCCAACAAAGAATTTGGGGTGCAAACTGTCAGGGACAGTTTTCTGACAGCAAGACACATCTTGCCTTGGTTCCCTGGTACCATTCTCTCTTGTTTTTATGTGTATGTGTTTGCACTAGCCACTGCATCTCAATATGCTTTGATAAATTTCCTCATCTTCACCAATTCTACACATTAGAATAACTGATAGGTTATTTTTTTTTTCAGACACCTTTACTTTTCTTCACATATGTTAAGGTGATTTCATCCAGAACAGTGGCTTGACATACCCAGTCCAATTTAAAACAATTCCAGTTTGTCACCCCAGCCTATATCTTTCCTAACACCAAGTGTATATAGGCAATTGCTTACTCAACCTTTTAATCTAGATGGCCCCATGTCAGGGATCTCCACAAGAACGACTCAGCTCAATTATTTACTTTAATAATTCACAGGACTCCACATATAGTCATCCTCATGGGTGTATTTATTACGGTGAAAGGATACAAAACAAAATCAGCAAAAAAGAAAAGATACATGGAGTGAAGCCTGGGAGAAAACAGGAAAGTCTTTTCCCTAGAGACTCACACAGAGCATGCTTAATTCTCTCAGCAACTAGTTGTGGCAAAACATGTGAAATGTTGTCTACAAGGCAAGCTTGTTAGAAATTCAGCATCCAGGGTTTTTACTGGAGGCTGGTCAAGTAGACACGCTTTTCTTAACACACACCAAAATTCCAGACTCCCAGAAGGAAAAAAGATATTCATCGTGAACCATATCGGTTGAATAAACAACTTGGACATATGGAGTCATTCTTATCTGTTAGGGCAGTGGATACTCTCCTGAAATGTAAGTTCCAGTTGCCAGCCAAAGACCAATCCTGTAACTAGGCTTTCCAAAGTCCATAGGCAGGTCTGCTATGTGAATTGTTTATTTCACAACAGCCAACAGATCTTTCAAGGTTAACATGTCCAGAAGCAAACCCCATTCCCTTCTCTAGTCTTTCTTGCATTTTCTGTATCTCAGGATGTAATGACTGGTTTACCTTACGATTTAAACAAAAATTTTTAGGGCATCCTTAACGTCTCCCTTCCCCTCTCAACCTACATTCAGTCCAGCAGTATATTCTGTTAACTCTACCTTTAAAACACAGCCAGAGTCTGACCACTTCTTAGCACCTTTGTTGCTGCTACCTAGTTGAAGCCATGTTGACTTTTGCTTGGATTATCACAAGCAAACTTCTAACTGGTGTTTCTTCTTCCACTCTGGCACTTCCTGATTTTATTCTCCACACAGCAGCCAGAGTCATTCCTATAAAACTTAAGACTAATCAGATGATTTTTTTTTTTTTTTTTTGCTCAAAATTTTCCAAATATTTCTCTGCTAATGTGGAATAAAAGCCAATATTCCCACCATATTCCATAAGGCCTTACAAAATCTTGTCATCTCGGCACCTTTCTGACCTCAGTCTTATCTTTCCACCTCTCCGCTCCAACCTCATTTTGCCTCCTTGCATGCCCTCAGAGATACCAAGCATGAGCTTCTTCACGGCTTTTGCCCTTCCTGCTACGTTTAATTGCAATCGATATTTTATTTACCTTCCTTCCTAACTTTCTTCAAAACTTTGACCAAATGTCACCTTATCACCAATGTCTTTCATAATTACTTTACATAAAACAGGAACTTCTGATTCCTCATATACACACATATATATATATATAATAAATTCCCATAATAAATCTCCTCTTATTTTGCTATATATGTAATATGTATAATTTATTATATATATTATATATATTTATTATATAAATATTATATAAATATTTGTTATATATTTATAATGTATAATTTATTGTATATACATATATATAAAATAAATTTTCAGAATAAATTCCTTTTTATTTGGCTCTCTTTCTATATATATGTGTGTGTGTGTGTACATGTATGTATGTGTGTATATACATATATGTATGCATGCGTCTATATATATCTTATTGGTTGTTTGTATATATATATGTATGTGTGTATATATATATATATATATATCCTATTGGTTGTTTCTCTGGAGAACCCTTGCTTCATAAAATTAATATAAGATTTTAGAACAGTGCTTATTATATAGTTGGCTTTATTAAATACTGACTATGTCACCCTAATTCCCATTTATACTGCAGATAACCCTAATGGCATGTCCACCTCCTAATAATATTTGCAATAAGGATCTTCTCTACTTCTTTGTATTAGAACTTTTATATTAGAATACTTACTCATCATTTACCTGTGGGGAGGGAAAAAAAGCTCACCAGAATTTAACTTACTTCATTATGAGTGGGCTAGTGAAGGATAAAATATCAGCAAACACTTTAAGTAAGGCAACTTGAATCAGGACAGACTTAAAGGTATTCCACAAGGCATAGAGTAGGGATGGCTTCGTGGTATCTGCCTCTTTATGAAAAGATGCCTAAATAATCGAAGAAAATAGAAACAATGAGAAAATTGGACACAACTAATATTTATAAAATAAAATATATATAAACTAATCATACAATTAACAGTGTGCTCTAAAGACAATACGGTAATAAGAAAGGAATAAATCAGTTAAACTTGAAATTATGGCCCATATCATTGGGAGGGTAGGTGGCATTATTTATACCACATGGCATAAAAGGGCAAGTACAATAGCTGCATTTTATTATTGTTGTGAGTTTTGAAACTAATTAATTAATATAAATACAGTTTTTATCTCCAAATTCTATTTCCTTTGGGGAAGTCGGAAAATAATATATATGTATATGCATATATGATGCTGGATGTGGAGTATCTGCTCCTGCTCCCATAAACTTTAATTTTGACCACCATATAATTTGCTTTGAACAATAGATGTGATGCTCTGAGATACAGAAGCTATCTTTGTCACCACTGGTAAGAAGCCAAATGATACATACATGCATATCAACACATTATAAATGAACATTAAAGAGAAGGAATGTTGAGTAGTTGGAAGACAGAAATGGGCTGCAATAGCAACAAACTATGCTTATAAAAGTAGATTGTCATTTCACACATTTTAAGAATTTCTATATTAATAATAGCATCTCATACTTGAAAAAATCTTTAGTTTTCCAGTATTAATTATGTCAGAATTTAATAGAACTTTGTAATTAATTACCTTAACTTTTTGCCTCTCTTGAGTCCTTAAAACTTCCTTTCTCCATTGTTTTTCAAAGATGGGACACACAGTGTAGGAGGAGTCACTTTCATTTAGTTCAAAAAGATCTTCTCTTTCCAAAGGTCTCTTATAGCCTAAAGCAATTACTCTAAAGGTGAAAAAGTAAGGTAAACATGATAGCAAAACAAATAATAAGTTAAAAATAAATTGTCATCATGAACTTATTTCATTCCTTGATTTATAAATTATTTTACTGATCAAAATACAATGACTATGTTACGTGTTTAAAAAATCATATGGTTTTATCCTGGAGGTCAATAATGTTGTAATCATGTATAGTTTTTATAATACATGATTCATGTATCATGTATAGTTTTTACAAGTAATAGATTAGATTAGTAATAGATTTTACAAGTAATAGATTATACAAGTAATCACGTATCATTTTTATAAATGCTGTTTAGACATCCAATTATTCAATGAAACACTGATTTCATTTATTCATCTTATATTTAAGAAATGTACCACTTACCTCATTCACTACTTCACCTCACTTGCTGAAACTTAAATAGCAAACTTTCACAGTAGAATATTTCCCCAGCTACCAAGTACCCACCTGGTTGGTACTTGGTACCCACTTGGTAGCTGGGGAAATTTTCTACTGTGCTTGTGTTTGCTTTTATGCTTGTATTGGAGGGGACATGGATCCAACCTCTGCATTTGCAATTTCTTCTGTTCCACTAGGACTTTCTACACAATTTGCCACTTGACTTTGTAGATTGTACAACTCAATATGTAGTACTTGTCTCTGTCCCATAAGCTTTGGCCTTGGCCTTCTGACCAACAGAATATGGCCAATCTGAGTACAGTTTCTGAATTCACGCCTTAAGAAGCAAGACAAGTCTCCACAAGCCTCTTAATTTATCAACCCTCCTCCATTCAGTGAGTTTATCCCAAGTGACACTGTGAATAATTATGCAAGAACAATGGGTCTAAACTAGTAGGCAAACAAGATGCATAGTGTAGTTTTACCACAAAATTTACTGTGGGAGACAATGAATTGTACTTACCTACAGCTCTGCTCTACTGTGTTTCTGCTAACGGGGTTCTTATATTTATCCAGTTGAAAATCTCTTGAACTCATGGTAAAGTCTTATCTTAGTCACAGAGTTATGAATTGTGATTGGTCTAAACCAGTCCTGGTCATCTCATTACCCTCTGCTTGGGACTAATAATATAATTGAGTTATGGCTAACAATACCTAAACAAGTATCTGCCGGGAAGAACTTCTTATTCAAATGAAAGCCTGGAACTTCAAAAGGAGGAAACATTTTGCCTCCCTTCCACTTCCCTTTGTCCTTTGAAGGCATGATGCTCTGAGATAAAAAAGCCATTTTTGCCACCATGGATGAAAAGCCAAATAATAAGGATGGGAAGTGGAAAGACAGAAAAACCCTGAGCCTTTTTTTTTTTTTTTTTTTTTGACACAGACTCTCGCTCTGTCACCCAGGCTGGAGTGCAGTGAGCAACGTTGGCCCACTGCAACCTCTGCCTCCTTGGTTCAAGCAATTCTCATGCCTCAGCCTCCCAAGTTGCTGGGATTGCTGGCACACACCACCACTCCTGTATAGTTTTTGTATTTTGGGTAGAGACAGGGTTTTGCCATGTTGGTCAGGCAGTCTTGAACTCTTGGCCTCAAGTGATCCACCTGCCTTTGCCTCCCAAAGTGCTGGGATTACAGCTGTGACCCGCCATGACAGACCTAGCCTGGGCCTTTTATAACATTTCTGAGATAGTTCAACATCCTATTTTCAGTAACACCTTCTTCCCAATAACATAAAAAAATAAATACCTGATTTCTAAAATTATTATTATTTCGCTATTCTGTTACTTGAAGTCAAACGCATTCTGAAGTGATATAAGTCAGATATAGTTTGTGACTTTGGTGACATGACTTGTTCAGCAAGAAATTAAACTCATATTTAAATCCAGGCCTTCTGATCATATAGCCTAAGTTCTCTCCATTATAAGTGTATTATTGGCCCAGGGGACTGTAACAATGGCTTAAACTACTCCAAACTGGGACTGCTTTCATTGGCCTTGTTACTAAAAAATCTCAGTTGATTGACTCTGGGATAAATTTAAACCCTGTGGTAACAAGAGTCTCCACTATATTTTATTTTACTTTTAGAATAATTGATAATATCTTACCACAATTCAAATTTAACAAAAAGGTTTAAATGTAATAAGAAAGGACTTTCAGTAATTATGTTTCTGATGGCTCAAATATGCTGGACATTTTCCTGCAGTGCACTTTTAAAAACATATTAAGCAATAAACTACTTTCATGTCATATTAAGTTCTATTTCATTCCATAAAATAAATATTCATTTTCAAAATAAGACTCCATTGACTTCTAGAAAAGCATTTTTAATAACATTTACTGCCTCAGCATTTTGAGTTAGAAGTGTGCAAAACTCAGCAGTTTTGGTTCAGGGAAAAGTGACCTCTGGCTTTCATGCTGAGTCTCCAAATAATGCAGCATCTAAAAGTGACACTTAAGCTGAATTGATTGTGACTCTCATGGCTTGGTGGTTTAACTATCTTGACTTTTTTACCAGATGCATGCCTACCGCCACCATCTTTTGCTCTTTCCTGATAGACTCTGATCGCATGACTGGCCTTACCTTCCCACACAAGAGTTTGGAAAAAGAATAAGCAAGGAAGTGATGAGGAAGTGGTATTTATTGAATTCAAATGTTGAGGCAGCTCTTTGGGAAACAACGAGGACCAAGAGTTGGCTGTCTCAGTAAGTGAAATGTGTAACACATACCAGGTCCCATCAACCTGTGGGCTTTATTCCTAAAACAATAATAAAGTTTACACATGCATCTCATATTTTTAGAATGATGTTTCTTTTCTTTCTTTCCTTGTTTTTGTTTTTGTTTGAGATGGAGTCTCCCTCTGTCACTCAGGCTGGAGTTCACTGCTATCTCCGCCTCATGGGTTTCAGCAATTTTCCACCTCAACCTCCCGAGTAGCTGGGATTACAAGTGTGTGCCACCATGCCTGGCTGATTTTTTGTATTTTTAGTAGAGATGGGGTTTCACCATCTTGGCCAGGCTGGTTTTGAACTCCTGACCTCCTGATCTACTCGTCTTGGCCTCCCAAAGTGCTGGGATTACAGTTTCTTTTCAAAGGACAGTCCTGTTAATGAATTTGATTCTCAAAACTCCCCAAATCAGACAGAAAAGAATTAATTTCTCATTTTTACAGGCAGTTAAACATTAAGAACTTCAGAAACTGGTCACAGTGTTTTATACATAAAACAAACCAAGGATAACTTAGCAAAAAAACAGACAGTGAAATGTATTACTTCTGATACGGCTTAGCCTTGTTTCCACCCAAATCTCATTTTGAATTGCAATTCCTGTAATCCCCACATGTTATGGGAGGGACCTGGTGGGAGGTAACTGAATCATAGTGGTGTTTACCCTCATAATGCTGTTCTCATGATAGTGAGTGAGTTTACCCAAGATCTGATAGTTTTATAAGGGGCTTTTCCCTCTTTGCTTGGCACTTCTTCCTGCCACCATGTGGAGAAGGACATGTTTGCTTTCCCTTCTGCCATGATTGTAAGTTTCCTGAGGCTCTCTCCTATCTGTGAAACTGTGAGTCAATTAAACCTTTTTCCCTTTTAAATTACCTGGTCTCAGGTATTTCTTCATAGCAGCATGAGAACTGACTGATACAACTTCCACTGTTGAATTTTATTATCTCAGAGAGAATTTTGACTATATTTAGAATTAACAAGTGTGCATAAATATCCTAGCCAACTCATGTGAAGAGAATAGAAAAACAGTAGCATTCTCTTAGAAAAATAAGCTGAAATACAACATTTATAGATGAATAATATCTGAATGCTTAGCAAGTATAAATATATAGTAGCATTATTGATTTTATTACTATTAATCACCTTTTAAAACATTTCTGGAAAGAGGTTATTATGTTATGGGAAAAGAAAATAAATTAATCTGGCCAAAAATTATAGAATGGGAGAAAGTTGGTTAATGTATAAATTTTATTAATAGGTGAGAAAAAGGACATATTGAATAGTGTATCTGGTTAAAATAATGACACAATAGTGACCTATGAAAACTCTTACTACATTTTTCCATGTGTATCTCTAGCCATGATAATTTCCACTGGTGACAAATTATATTTGCTAATAAAGGCTTGGTAATTATTTGATCATCAGAATGATCTAGACAGCTATTGTCTTAGGAATTAAGGCTCACAAGTATATAATTTTTAATTATTGTAACATCTGAGCACTTTTAATTGAGTTATTCATATAATTATAGATGCTTGAATTTGTTCTAGGAAATAATTTGACACTATTCTCTAACTCCAAAGAATAGATTTGAATATACAATTAATCTTTGTCTTCAAAGGGACATTCTCTTAAACAATAGTTATGTTTCAAGTACAATTGTTTAATCACACATAATAAATCAGATTAGATCCATGCCAATGACAGTTCTGGATAACAATATTCTATGAAAATATTTTGTATCTAGTTGTGAGATATTCAAATTAAACAGAAAATAAATATGATATTCACAGTTAGAGCTTGATGGTTTGTTTGATTGATTTAAAATGTGGATTTCAAAATAATAGGTTGTCATATTTGAAGATTTGCTATATCTAATCTTGCTTATTAAACTTAATTTCAGCTTCTTATTTTAGGAATGCTAAAATAATGTTTGCAATATTTAATATATATGCATATAGTTTTATAGTTTGATAATCAAACTTTAAAATTACATGTATTTAAAATTGATTTTATTTGTATTATTAAAATTCTACGATACCCATGACTTTAAAATGAGACTGAAATTTTTTAAAGCTGGGATAGGTATTACTCTTCCTCTCAACTCCTCTATAAACAAAATTCAGGGTTGAAAACATTTCTATACATATACAAATTTGGAGAATTAAAATCCTTAAATGTAAATAGCTCACATTCAGATTTCTATCTAATCTTTCTTTTTTCTAGTGTACAGCTTAATGTTACATAGTTTTGCCATCCTCTTTAAGAGATTCCTAGATGTGTGTAACTTGGAAATCTTACCACAATTTAACCCCTTCTGCCCAAGAATTTGCTCACAAGTATACACACACTTCAATTGATTTTAAAAATTCCCCAATGATCTTCATGTTGCCAAATTTAATGGAGAATATGCAGCTATTATTTTGATTTACCACTTTTCAGTATTTGTCCCTATTGGCCACTTTATATTTCTCCTTTCTTGACAGTTTCTCTTTTCTTACCTTTCACTCACACTGTTTTATCAGATACTTCTCTTATAATACATTCGGAGCAACTTTACTTAGCTTCCTTTGTAGGCTCCTCCTTCTTTTGCCATTTAAATACTGAGGATTGCCAATGTTCCATTTGTTTAGCCTATTCAATGGGTTCCTTTTGTGGGCAGTCTCATTCATACTGATAGCTTAAACTACTGTCCTCTAGTCAATGACTCCCAAATCCATATCTATAGGTCAAAGGTTTATTCTAAGACCGGAAGCCACATATCTAAACTCCTGTTCATGTGATGCTTCAAATGTATCTCAAAAATTAAAAATTTCCCAATTTGAACCCACACCTAAACCTTACAGCCAGTTCTTTCCTACCTTTTATTATGTGGTTTTCACATAGTATTTGCTCAACTTGGAATACCATGTTACTCAGTCCTATACATCTTTAAATGTTAAGTGAAAGTATTGGTATGTGTGAAACAGTCCCTAATGATGCAAACTTGGTTAGATGATTCTACTGAAAATTTGTGTTTGTCAGTTATGCTTATGTTGCCTTTTCCCCTATTTTTTCATAATGGTGGTATACTTTTTAATCTTTTTAATTCTACTGTGAATTCCTAGAAGACAGAAATTAAGTCATTTATCTCTGCATTTTTGAAGATTAGCAAAGTTTGGGGCATCTAGTACCCATATCATCTTTTAAAATATTAATCTACTCTTGAGAACATGTCTGTAGATAAAATTGAGCAATTTTGTTTCTATGGACTATAGAACAAGGGGCATAAAGCTAGAAAGACAAATTTAACTTCATATTATCATGGACTTTCTGTTATGGGGGAAAAAGAAATACATTTCTAAAGAAAGCCTCTGAATTTATAAAATAAGAAAACATCAACTCTTCCCATTCAATATATTTAATTTCTGTGTTAAAATCAGAGTTCACAATGATATGTCCTGAGGAAATTCTGAGCCCTCATCATACATTATGGATGAGTTAGTCTATGAGAAAAAGCATAATAGATGTCTTATAAAATGATTAGGGCTGTGTGTGTGTGTGTTTTCAAAGTAACATATGAGTACATATGAGAGCATTCCTAACAAAAAATAGAATGACATAGCAAAAATAAAGCATAAAACATGAACTCAGCAGAAATTGGTTTAAAACACGTACTTGCTCCTACCTGGGTGTCAATGGACAGGTGCTTTCCTTTCCTGAGCCGAAATTTTTCTCATGCAAATGCCTATCTCATAGCACGTGAGGGAGAATTAAATGAAATAATAAACACAAAGTGGGTAGCATATACTTGATGATAAAAAAGAAGTTCATTTTTCTGTCCTTCCCTAATACTAATGAAATAAAAACCCTATAAAGGGACAGGCATATTGGAGGAATACTGGTACTGTTACCTGTGGAACTACTTAGTATGTTTTTACCTGTGATTCTGTGTAATAAATAATATGAGACAACTTTGTACAAACTATCCACATTGAGATTAAAGGAGTAACATTCAGGTGTCATTTCCCTTGTGATCTTTTTCAGTGAGTTATGCTACAAATATATTAATAAAATTCCTACCTGCTAAACCAGGAATATGTCACTTTACTGAAAAATGAGGCACTTTTCTCCGGACTGCATTTCTGAAAAGAAAAAATATGCAAATGGTGTATAAAGCAAATGTTTTTAATTTATATTTAAAATATTTTTTTCAGAAAAGTAAATCTGAAATGACTTATTCTACTAATGGTTATAGATTATATTGCTGTCATAATTCTTAAGAAATATACTTAAGATATTCTTGGATGGTGGTTGGACTAGAAGAATTTGAAGATTTCTCTCAACATTATGATGGTGCACATAGCAATAAATCATGGTGGAAAAAATAATATGTACATATATGTATACATATAGAGAGAGAGATTTTAGAAATGTAAATTTACAATGATATGTGTTTATACACAATATATATACATACACACATATATGTACATATACTATGTATATATATGTACACATACAGAGGGTCAGTTCTTTGAACTTATTAGCCCATATTGGCTATTTATGATTAATATAATTATATGACAGTATAAGTGAATAATGTATACATATATGTATTATATATGTATATGTATATATAAGCTAAATTTAAAGCATTTAAATTGCTAAAGATAGCTTTCTTTTCCTGAAAAAATAGAAAAATAAGAGACTATCATATGTATTTGTTGTAGTTCTGTATGTGTTTACATATTTTTGTAATTATATGCACAATTACATATTTGTCACTATTACATGTTATTTTGGGCTGGATTATAAAATTTCCATAAAATTTTCCCATTTACTATGTTGGTTTAACCAATAGAAAAGAGGTTTAAAAAAAGAAGACCTCAAAAATAATCATTTTGTGTTTTTATAGTCAGCATCAATCTCTTTGAATTTTGAAAAGTAAGACTGGTTATCAAGTTAATTTTGATTTTTATAAACTGTCTAAATTTGAGAAATTTTGCACTGATCTTCCTTAATTAAGCTCTGGTTCCATATTCAATGTTTACCAATTTAAAAAATTGTGAAGCTAGAAGGAATGAGTAAATCCAAATTTCATTCTATACAACAAAATGCCCAAAGTATAGAAGAGAAAACATAATCGACTCTAAATCTGTTTTCTGTGTTATAGAAAATTATATAAATCATGTAAGATATGTACAATTTACCAAAATGGTATCTAGCATTATAAGATTGTTGCAAGCACTAAATATAGAATACTTATCACACCATTAACGCAAAACAATGACTCAAATATATGAACAATAAAATTGTAATCACTATTGTTACCAAACATATTATTTAAAAATTAAGGCCAGGCGCAGTGGCTCATGCCTGTAATCCCAGCACTTTGGATCATGAGGCCAAGAGTTCAAGACCAGCCTGGCCAAGATGGTGAAACCCTGTCCTACTAAAAATACAAAAATTAGCCAGGCATGGTGGTGGGCACCTGTAATCCCAGGTACTGGTTAGGCTGAGGTAGAGAATTACTTGAAACCCAGGAGGTGGAGTGAGCCGAGATTGTGCCACTGTATTCCAGCCAGGGCAACAGAGCGAGACTCCATCTCAAAAAAAA
>NW_016107322.1:7520610-7525449 GCF_001604975.1 Cebus imitator
AAAAAAACCCACAGAAATAAGAACAGAAATTATTGGAAAAGATGTTATAAAAATTCATTAATTAACCTAGAGGACATATTTTATAAGTTCAAATTTCACAGGGAGTTGCTAATTTGATAATTTGCCACCAATGAAAGGACCTGATTCATATCCAAAACATGTTAATTTTGTGGAAAATTGTAAATGGCTACCAATTCTTTGCAGCTTTTCCCATCAAGAGGTGGAATCTACTTCTACCCCTTGTATCTGGGCTGGCATTGTGTCTTGTTTTGGTCACGGAAATACAACAGGAGTGACATTGAAAGAGCTCCAATTCTAAGCCTCAAATGCCGTAATGCTTTGGCTCCTTCTGTGCCTAGAACATTGAGTGCACCATGTACCTGAGCTGGTGTTAGGCTGCCGAAGGATGGCAGATCATATGGAGGAGAAATGAGGCACTCATCTGATGGTCTGTTACACTCTGGCCAATAGCTTGAAACTGCCAGACATAGGAGTAAGGTGGTTCTAGATTAACTGACTACCAGCCCATCTGCCAGCTGATTCTACTATCATTGTAGAATCACTGTCACTGTGTTTAGTTCTCACAACAATCCTATGCATAAGAGATCTCAGAAGTTAGCCATCAAACTGACCCAAACAAGGACACAGTCTAGCTGACCCAAAGAAGAGTGAACTAAATAACATGGTTGTTGTTTTAGGTGCCTAAGCCTTGCAAAGCTACTGCAAATGGCTTTTTTAGCAGACTAGGAACTCAATATTTGGATTAGCATTCCCTCTAGGACCATTTTTTCTAGGACCATCTTATATGAAGCCCTTTATATTTTCTAGTAAATAGCCTCTTTAGGTATGAACCAGGTATCTTATGCTGAAGCACAGTAAAGCCCAACCATACTTCACTTCCCAGAAGAAATAGCAGCCAGGTTTTTTTTTTTTTTTTTTTTTTTTTAAGTCTGATGAAGGGAATTAATCCTTACCAAGCACCAAGAATGTGCGAATGATTTTATAATACATTGATAATTACTGAATTCATATTATGGATATTACTGAGTTGATTATGTATTGCAAATAGTAATGTTTATGTAGAAAAATAGAACATGACAATTCTGAGTGTCTTTTAATGTTCTAATTTACTCCCATTTTCTCCATTAAATATTTATCATCTTTCTAACTCATTTGTTCTCAATCTGACAGCAATTCTAGTCTGCAGACCTAATTGACCCCAGGTGAGTTTCTCATTTCCCTGTGTCCCCTACAGGCCTTGTTTAAACTATTTTATCATCTATTGTATTTATTTACTATTGAGTTTGTAGTAGGCATTCATTCCATAAACATACCTTGACATTGCTGACTTATGAGCAATTTTCACTAGAATGGAGGTCCTGTTATTTCTGGATTATGGCAGAGGAACAAGAAGTGTTTAGACCACCAGATCATAGGTAGCCAGGGTTCAGAACCATGAGGTTTCAAGCTTCCTTGGGTTTAAAGTGGAGATGTGGCCTTATGGCAGTAGGGTTTGTGTGACACATTGCTATGTTTACTGATATCCCATAATGCCTAATTTCAGAAGCTTCCTTTGTGGATTTTATAGGAGAATTCTGGGAATAGTGGAGGAGGTTACTGGAATGTGAAATAGATGCTCGTAGAGAAGGGAAAACTTCCAGAAATTGAAAATAAACTTACCTTTTTTTATTGACATGGAGTCTGGCTCTGTCGCTCAGCCTGGAGTGCAGTGGCACTATCTCTGCTCACTGCAACCTCTGCCTCCCAAGTTCAAGCAATTCTCCTGCCTCAGCCTCCTGAGCAGCTAAGATTATAGGTGCTCACTCCCGCAACTGGCTAATTTTTTGTTTTTTTTTTTTAGTAGAGACGGGGTTTCACCATGTTGGCCAAGCTGGTCTCGAACTCCTGACCTCAGGTGATCCACCCACCTTGGCCTCCCAAAGTGCTGGAATCACAGGTGTGAGCCAACATGCCCAGCCAGATAAAACTTACATTTTTAAAATCACTAAAGATGTGCTAAATTCTGTACTAAGTATGTTATTTCATTAAATGTAAAATACTTTTATGGTGTAATAATTTTTGTCACCCCTATTTTATAGAAATGGAAAGTAACACCCAGAGTTTAAGAAACTAGCCTAAGATCTTGCAACAAAGGTATTAGAAACATGATCTAAACCACTTAGTTAATTCTGTCCCACAGTTGTAATTCTACACTCTCAACTCTGTACCCAGGCAACACTGTGTTTCACTACCTACACCTTTCCTCTCACCCACTTCCTTCTGCTTCCCTTCTCCAGGCTCTTGTGCTTCAATCCTATTCATGATTTAGTGCCTTTCGTAATGTCTGTCCTTTCACTCCAGTCCAAGACTCTGATACAAGTTCTGTATGACCAGAGCAACCTCAACATACTCCTCAGGGAGGACTTAAGAGGTCCTTCACATTGGCATTCAGTGACTTTACCCTCATATTACGGAATTTTTCTCATTATCTCCTTACAGGTGCTTCTCTCTCACTAGACTTTGTGCTGCTGGAAGACAGAAACTATAGTTGATTTCTCTCTCTATCTGTAGTGTCTGGAGATATCTCCAGTTTCTCTAGGCCCACAGCCCAGCTTAAAGTAAACATTTTTGGGATGACCGACTGAATGGATGGATGCTAATCACCACCAACAAAAAATATGTAGAAGCTTCTATTCACAGGTCACCATGTTAGCCATAAAAATTCAGTTAGAAAGGTGGCTCATGCCTGGAATCCCAGCACTTTAGGAGGCTGAGGCCAGTGAATTACAAGGTCAGAAGATCAAGACCATCCTGGCTAACACCTTCTCTACTAAAAATACAAATATTAGCCAGGCATGGTGGCACACACCTGTAATCCCAGCTACTCAGGAGGCTGAAGCAGGAGAATCACTTGAACCCAGAAGGCAGAGGTTGCAGTGATCTGAGATCGTGCCACTGCACTCCAGCTTGGGCAACAGAGTGAGACTCCAACTCAAAAAACAAATATATGTAAGTAAACAGAGTTTCTTATACATTTTGAAGTCATCAACTTTCTTTTTTTTTTTTTTTTTTTAGATAGTGTGTCACTATGTTGCCCAGGCTTCAGTGCAGTGGGGCAAACATGGCTCACTGCAGACTTGATTTCCCAGGCTCAAGTAATTTTTCCACCTCAGCCCCTCCAAGTAGCTGGGACTACATGAGGTGCCTCCATGTCTGGCCCCCCCAGAGTGCTGAGATTACAGGTGTGAGCCACTGTGCCTGGCTACCATCAACTTTTTAAAACATTTGGCATCATAGAAATAATAAATAGAGAATGAAATTAAAATGAAGATTTTCAACCTTGTTTAAGTGGATTCTTGATCTATGAAGGCTATCAAAGGTCAATAATAGTCAAGGAAACAAACAGTTCTTGAATACTGGAGAAAGAGCTGACTAGAATTTTGGGTGACAAAATTGAGTTTTACACTTTTTCAACTACAAGTTTATAATTTACTGCCTTTGGTCGCCTTTGCTGATATTAAAGCAGTTTACTCAATTGAGCCTGCCGTCTCTATGGTACAGTAAAAAAAACATGCTATAGTGATGGAGATTTTTCACGTTTTCAAGGAACTTATTTAGCCCTTCTATTTCATAGACTTTTATAAAAGTAGTTTACATGTAACTTAATTTTAAATAAATTTATAGTTTGATTTTGTATGTGATCAGAATAGATGTCACATTTACTTGACACTCAGAGTTACCAAAAAAGCCAGGATTAGAACAAGTGCCACTGAATTGGAATTATATTGTTTTTCTTTGTTAGGACAACAGTGCTGTCTCTAAGTCCATGTCTTGCATAGTGATGATAAGAGAAACAAACAAAACTTTTGTTAGGAAAATTGTTGCTAATACACAACTGAAGGGTTCATTTCTCTCACTACAGTCTTAGCACGGGACTCCCATTGTAAAAGCGTGAGTTATCCTGTGCCAGGACAAAAGACCATCAAGAGTCTGAAGTTTCTGGATTTGCCCCAGACCTGGGTCCCAAATCCACACTGAGTATTATTAATCCCCAATGCTCTGCGGGATTAATGGGACCACCCACTGGTTGCAGAATTCCACCCCAACCTGTGCCTTCAGCGATGACAGGCCTGTGTTCTGTTTATGCGGGAGTTACTTATCTCTTCAAGCAAAGATTCCTCTACCTCTCCTCCAGCTCCACCAAGACTGAACTCCCCCTGGCTCAAGCTGCACCCACCCTGATCTCTGCGCTCTGCTCTCAGGATTCAGGGAGTCTGCAGGTCTGTCTACCCCGTGTGTGATGACGACTGAAACAAGGGCTCATCAGTCCACATTCAGGGTCCGAGGACCCACCTCTCCCCACTTCCACTCCCCCACCACAGTGGCCCCACGGCCAGCCTCCTCTCCTCTGCCCTAAGGACCAGCGAACTTTACCTGCGCATCCAGCTCCCCGCGGACGCGCCGGTAGGAGCAGCGGGCGCCCCAGCTCCGCAGGCTGGAGAGCATCGTCCCCGCCAGGCCGCTGGCCTGGAGCGGGGCTGCGGCTGTCACCTCCTTTGGCAGGGGACTGTCAGTGCGGCGCCGGCACGGGGAGGACGCGCACTCCGACCCGGCACAGTCAGCTGTCACTTTAGTCCCTGCCTAGGAGTCCCAGTCAGTGCGCCTGGGGCGGGGTGCGGGTGGAATGGGGTTGGGCCCGGAGGAAAGAAGGTGTGGAGGGAGATGGGGAGGGACAGTCTGTAGAGTCAGCTGCTTTCTGCCTGGCGAGGAGTTTGCACTCCACTCAGTAGTTCTTGCCTTTCCATTTCCTGTTAGAAACCTGTGTCCCTTTTTTTTTTT
>NW_016107322.1:7525559-7528174 GCF_001604975.1 Cebus imitator
GTACATACATGCCATGGTGGTTTGCTGTCTCCACCCCCCCCCCCCCCCCCCCCCCCCCCCATTGCCTACATCAGGCAATTTCTCCCGGGTGTTATCCCTCCCCATCCTCCCCTCCTCTCCCCTCCATCCCCCTGCCTATCCCAGTGAGTGCTGTTCCCCTCCCTGTGCCCATTGTTCATCACCCGCCTATGATTGAAAACATGCGGTGTTTGGTTTTCTGTTCTTGTGTCAGTTTGCTGAGAATGATGGTTTCTAGATTCATCCCTGTCTCTACAAAGAACAAGAACTCGTCGTTTTTTATGGCTGCATAGTATTCCATGGTGTATATGTGCCAAATTTTTCTTTGTCCAGTCTATCATCAGTGGGCAATTGGGTTGATTCCAGGTCTTTGGTATCATAAACAGTGCCGCATTGAACATACACGTGCATGTGTCTGTATAATAGAACAATTTATCATCCTTTTGATATATGCTCAGTAATGGGATTGCTGGGTCAAATGGAATTTCTATTTCTTGGTCCCTGAGAAATCGGCACACTGTCTTCCACAATGGTTGAACTAATTTACACTCCCACCAACAGTGTAAAACGGTTCCCATTTCTCCACATCCTCTCCAGCATCTGTTGTCTCCAGATTTTTTAATGATCGTCATTCTAACTGGCATGAGATGGTATCTCAATGCGGTTTTGATTTCTATTTCTCTAATGACCGGTGATGATGAGCATTTTTTCATATGTTTGTTGCCTGCATATTTGTCTTCTTTTGAAAAGTGTCTGTTCATATCCTTTGCCCACTTTTGAATGGATTTTTTTTTCTTGTAAATCTGCTATAGTTCTTTGTAGATTCTGAATATTAGTCCTTTGCCTGATGAGTAGATTGCAAAAATCTTTTCCTATTCTGTTGGTTGCGGGTTTACTCTAATGATTGTTTCTTTTGCTGTACAGAAGCTGTGGAGTTTAATTAGGTCCAATTTGTCTATTTTGGCTTTTGTTGCCTATGTCCCTTTTATGACAGAAGCTGAAAGTTACTTTCTCACTGGGATGATATTTATACTTTTGTAAACGATGTTACAGTGTCAGTAGAAGTTTAAAGAGCAAATTTATTTCAATGGGCTTAACATTAAAAACAAATGAAATATTCTCCATAGTATTAGAAAACCGTAGCAGTATATTACATCTACAGTTTACTCTTCAAAGTAACTACAACACAAGAACATAAATGAAAAACTTCATAGTATCTTGGATGAACAAACAATTAAAGGTGACAGGTGATATTCAAAGGGGAACATAAAAATAAAGAATCCCATTTTGATTTTTAGCAAATATTAAGAAACTGTGAGCCCATATATAGAAGTAAAGAATATGCAACATGTTACTTTGAGGCAGATACTTGATACATGATGTATGTCATTGGTTTGATGAAGAATTTTGTTCCTTTTGACATTTGAAGTAACAAAAGAAGGAGAAATATTAGGAATTCCTAAAAGTAAGGACAAAGAATAGGCCATGTAGTCTTTTACAGGGTTGAGCATTATATTTCAGGACAAGGAACATTCTGTCTGCTTCCTGGGATTTATTTAACTGGTAGATGGAGAGGATAGAAGATTTAGGACAGGAGAAGTCCAGCTTTCTGGAGAAAGGGCCACAAATCATCTCTGGGGAAGTCTGGGGTGGCCATAGAATGGGTCAAACTGAGGAACCACACCAGTTCTACATAAGAATTCGACCTGATGATACCTGATGGAACTGAAGTCCCGGGAAATGTTTAGAATGCAATTCATTTGTCTTCCTCTCTTAATACCATGCCCGTTTGGCCCTATGCAAGGAGGAAGGTGTAGGTTTAACTTTAAAATCAACATGTCTGTGAAGAATGAAGGGTGCAGCTCAGGACTTAGAAACTTTGTCTCATTTCAACAAACCCGTGAACCAATCTGGGGACATCTCACTCTCACTCAGCAGCCACAGCATGAAGAGCCCTCTTCCTACCTGCACTTTTAAACTACTCACTCTGCAGATTCGCCGTGGAAAATACAAGGTCTTCTAGTAGAATGGGACTTGTCTTTTCAGATACAGTTAGCGGGAAAGAAACAACTTTGAACCTGTGCGAGGGAGGAGGAAGCCATGAAAAAGAGGAATCCTAAGAACAGCTCAGGCACTAAACCCAGCATTTGTCTTGACCTCTAGGAATCAGTCCCCTCAGGTAATGCTGGTTCTAGCAACTGGAAGTAGAAAGATTTCCACAGTTACTCAGCTCAGGAGAGATAGCTGGCTCCTTGATTGGTGGGAGAAGGGAGGAATGCTCCCCAAAATTGTGCACAAGTTGGGGAGAATGGCCGGGTGGGGTGGCTCATGACTGTAATTCCAGCACTTTGGGAGGCTGAGTTGGACAGATCACAAGGTCAAGAGATCGAGACCATCCTGGCCAACATGGTGAAACCCCGTCTCTACTAAAAAAATACAAAAATTAGCTGGGTATGGTGGCACGTGCCTGTAATCTCAGCTACTTGGGAGGCTGAGGCAGAATTGCTTGAACCAGGGAGGCAGAGGTCTCAGTGAGCTGAGAGACCATGCCACTGCACTCCAGCATGGCAACAGAGGAAGACTGTCAAAAGAAAAAA
>NW_016107322.1:7528466-7542521 GCF_001604975.1 Cebus imitator
AGAAAAGTACAAAATAAGAGGACCAGACATTCACAAAACCTTACAACAAAGCTAGAATTCTGACTCATTGATTTATCATACTAGCTGAACTATGAAATAAATACTTTTATTTTCCAGGGAAAAGAAAATCATGAGAAGGTGGAATAAAAGGACATCCAGATTTAGTAATGGGTGGGGCATATCCTATGCTGCAGTAGTCAGTGTTTTGGCTTGTTGAAAAGATTCATTGGGTTGAGGTTGCACAAGTTCTGCAGGTATGGTCCTGCACAAGTTCTGCAGGTATGGTCTGCAGGTATGGTCCGTCATCCTTCCTGGTGGAGGAAAGCCTTATAAACAGAGTCAGACTGTGAGGCTGGTGAGTAAGGTCGAAAGAGAGACCTGACTGTTTTCCACAGTTAGTTGGGCATATACTTGTCACTATGGCAGAGAGAGAAAAATTTCTTTCTTTAAGACAATTGTAGGCTATGTTTTTATGAGGCGGGGGAGATTGGGTAGATGTTATTTCCATTGTTCTTGTTAATTTCGGTGTAAAAATTAACAATATTATTCAGTTCACTGCATACTATCAATATCATTTTGTGAAAGGCCTATTTTATTTTCTTTATATTTTTCATCTACTTTTTTTTTAGTCCATTTATTTTCCCCACCAGAAGTCATTTATTTGGAACAACTAATAAGCCTCTTTCCAATTCACCTTCTACACATTTACTGAGATACTTGTTTATCCTGGAAAATATATGGTGCTATTTTATGTATCTTCAAAATTTATGCAAGTGGTATTTTGCTATAAAGTCATAGTGATAGAATTATTTCCTGTCATGTAGCTTTGAAATGATTCCAAACATGTAGTCTGCTATGGGAGTGACATATGTTTTGCTGTGATAAGAACTTGAAGTGTATTTCCTCAGCCTCTCAAAAATGTGACGTCTTATCCGACTCCATATGTGAGAACTTGGAGTGATCTTCCCTGCCCTCAGGAATGTGACACCACACCTTAGTCTTATCATACCCCATCTGTGAGTTACTGATTTCAACTACTGGACTTCAAAATATATAAATATTTTGGTGGAGATATATATATATATAGTGTGTATATATATACATATATAGTATATATATACACAATCTGAGATATATATACATATATATAGGTGTGTATATATGTGTGTGTGTATATATATATATATACACACACATATATACACACCTATATATATGTATATATATCTCAGATTGTGTATATATATACTATATGTAGTGTATATATTGTGTATATATGTATTGTGTATATATGTGTGTGTGCACATATGTGTGTGTATATATATACACACATACATATGTATATATATACACACACACACACATATATATACACACATATATATATACACATATATGTGTGTGCATATATATATATATATATATACACACATATACACACAATCTGAGTGCTTAGACCACAGTAGTCTACACTCTGAGAGCTACCTCCCTACATATGCTGTGTAAGGGCTACACTGTCAGCTGTTTCTCGGAAGATCGAGCCCTCAGCCTTGACAGAGCCACACCCTGTTACCCTTCGAGATAATCTCTGAAACCCTGCCAACATCAGCCACCTTGCCTGTAATCTAAGATCTCTGCTTCATCAGTCATGACAGTTTCACCTGAGAACAGCTAAGATAAATATGCACCTCAAACTTTAAGTAGACTTAACTTTGTACAGAGGCCTACTACTGTCCTAATTGAGCAATTAAGCTTCAGTAATTTTGGAACTCACTCACTTTGTAGTCAATGTACTTCATCTATCAAGCATATTCCCTGTGAGATTTCTTCTTATTCTCCCTCTCTTTTAAGCATTGTGAAACTAAGGAATAAAACTTCTTCTTATACGGTGTCTTGGTCCACTTTTTGCTACTACAGCAGAATACCACAAGCTGGGTAACTTATAAACAGAGAATTTTTGATTCACGGTTCTGGAGGCTATGCCAACATGAAGGCACTGTTAGTTTGGTTATTCTGATTTTAAGATGGTACCTTGAATACTGCATCCTCCGGAGAGGAGGAACACCATGTTTTTACATGGTAGAGGGTAGGAGGAAAAAAGAAAAAATGGGGTGTAACTTGCCCTTTTATAATGGCATGAATTCTACCCAACCCTCACTGCCTAAACACTTTTGAAGATACCACTTTTTAATACTGATAAAGTGGCTATTAGATTTCAACATGAATTTTGGAGGGGACAGACATTCAAACCATAGTATATAGCAATAAACTGTGATTGGTGACATATGTTGATCATCTCTTTATTTCAACCCTGCCAAACACCTCCCTCTTCCCAGGTTTTTAAAAACATGATTTGTGAGGCATCTACCCATGCAAGGCTAGGCAGTCCTCACCTGCTGTTTCATGCTGCTTTGTTCCATTCAAATGCCACGTTTTAGAGGAACTCCCATAGCACAATGATTTAGTACATAGACTCTAACGTAAGACTCTGGGCTTAAACTGTGGCCTCCACTATTTACCAGCAAGTTGTGAACATCTCAGGGCTCGCTTTCTTATCTATAAAATAAAAGTAATAGTCATGCCTTCCTCATAAGTTTGTTGTAACAATTGCACGATTTAATCATATAATAAACAAAAGGTTTAGAACCACAAGGGGATGTGGTAAATACTGCATGAATCATTATGATTAGTACTTATCTAGTCACTCTGTATCAATATGTAGGCTAATGCTGCAGTCAGTACTGTGATAAACACCTCCCTCTGAGGACTGGCAAGTACATTTCTGTTATATCATAGTTCTCAAGGTTTTTGAATGTAGGACTTTTTGTATTTTTCAAAATTGTTGAGGATTCAATTAACTTTAGTTTACATATGCTCTATCTACCTATATTTATCAAATTACAAATTTAAATTTAAAATAAAATATATTTGTCAATTGATTTAAAGATAATGACAATAAACCTATTTCATGTTCTCATAAAAGATATATTACTTACTTTTAAAAATCTATATTTCCAAAACTTAAGGTTTGATATCTTTCTAACATTTATGTTTTAATATAATTTAACATTTTAATGTCTGGCTTAGTAGAAGACAGCTGGACTTTTATACCTGCTTCTTTATTCAATCCTTTGAGAAAATTTTTTTGATTGAATTAGATGAAGACAGTTTGCATTTATATGCATGTGCATTTGGAAGAGGTAGACAACTTCAATTAGTTTTCAGGTAATTCTGTATACTTTTCCTTGAGATAACACCAAAACTTTGTAGCTTCTTAAAAGTTATTTATAATGTGGAATCTGAAACCATATTGGTAATCTTTCCTGCTCTATTTTTATTAACACTGTTGTTTATCTTGCATTTTGAGTGGATATTTTATTCTTTTGTAATTTTGTAACATCATTTATTGGTAGTTGGAAATATTTGTTCTCTGACTTATAAATATCTTCCAAATATCTGTGTATACGTATATGTTATTACATATGAATTATATAAATAAGTGGCTTCTGTTTAAAAACGTCAAATTATTTAAAGACATTAAATTATTTAACATTGCAAAGAATCAGATGTTAATAGTCATCCTCTCTGGGTAGGGAGATTATGAATCCTTTTCTTTATATATGTGTATTTTTACACATTTTCAAAATTTTCTACAGCCATCATGCGTTAGCTATAAAAGTAGACAAAAATAAATGTTAACTGAGATTTCTCCATTAGGCTGATGTGTTTTTAAATAATACATAATTCTTCAACACATGCTTTAAGAATTTTTTGCCAGAACCTCCACCCCCACACTTTGGCAACTGTCTTAGCATAGAGAGGAAATTGCTGATGGAGAGCTTGGTTGTAAGCAGGGGCATGGGTGTGAGAGAAACCAGAGATTGCAACTCCATTGGCATTTTCTACCAGTATAAAACAGGACAAATGTTGTAACTTCTTGTTTCTTTGCCTCAGTTTCCTCAATCTTATAGGGCATCCAAAGTGACAACAAAGATACTTAATGTAAAATGCAGGGCGCAGACCCTGACGTGTTGTGTAGACACCGTAAACACTGCAATCATTATTTAGAGCCACATCTTTGTTGTTGTTGTTGTTGTCGAGACGGAGTTTAGTTCTTGCTGCGAAGGCTGAGTGCAAAGGTGTGATCCCAGCTTGCCGCAACCTCTGCCTCCTGGGTTCAAGTGATTCTTCTGCCTCAGCCTCCTGAGCAGCTGGGATTGCAGGCATGCACCACCACTCCTGGCTAATTTTTTTTTTTTTTTTTAAGAAGAGATGAGGTTTCCCTATTTTGGTCAGGCTGGTCTCGAACTCCTGACCTCAGGTCATTCACCTGCCTCAGCCTCCCAAAGTACTGGGATTCCAGGCATGAGCCACCGCCCCCTACCCTAGCCATGTCTTAAAAGGTGTAGAGATTAAGGCTCAGCTGAGGCTGGGAACCATAAATGTGAAGCACAGCAAGTGGGCATAACTCTTAAGGCCATCGTCCTAGATATGCTTTAAACGTGGAAGCAATAGTGGAAAAAGAAATGATTGGACTTAACACAGAGGATCTGTAAACTGTCCAAAAGAAGAAAAAGTCAAAAACGGTCGTGAGGGTGTCTGTCATTGAGGTCATTTTGTTCGTATAGAGAAAAAGCTGAGGCTAGGAAAGTGATAGGGAACTGAGGTCAGGGTCAAAGTACTGAATGTCTCAAGGAGGATAAACTTTTATGAGTTATATTTGAACAATCAGTCAACAGATTGTAATTCAAATATGCCCTTGGAGTGACTAACAAGGCAATAAGTCAGCTGTCTCTGCCAAGAGTGCTGCCCGTTAAAGGGGGACTGGGCTCTCTTTTACTGGACATAAAGAGGGTCTTATGGGAAATCAACATGCAGGTCTGTCATTTGGGGTTGACAGCTTTGCTCTCTATAGAACATGGCTACCACATTTTTTCCTAGTGGTAAGCATAGCTGGATCCCTTCAGAACTTCCAAACTCATCATAATAATGACATTAAGCAGTGAAAGGGCAGGTGTTGATTTCCACAGGGAGAATCAAACATGTTTTTAAAATTAACTTTTTGGTTTGCTTCTATTAAATATGCACAAGCTTCTCTCTGTGAAGTTCACACCTCAAGATCTGTCAAGGTTGAGAAAAATCACCAAATTTTTCTTTCCCCGGTCCTCCTGAGATGAGAGTTGATAGTAAAATGGAGTTAGAAGAACATTAGCAAAAGTCACAAAGTCACGCTTCTGTCTATTACAAGCAGGTGAAAGTTGCACTGTTGCTGACTGCATTATAAGAGTTAAAAACCAGCACTAGAGAAACGAAAGTCAAAGTACTAGTGGAAAAGACTGCAGACTGCTCAGGGTTTATTTCGTATCTACCATGTCACAGAGGAGGAGACAAGGCTGAGGGAGAGTTCAGTGACTTTGCCAACATTAACATTGGAATAAAAGCCAGAGAATAACATCAGATTTACTTGAATCGAGGATCTTTGCGTTTATTTTTCCACTATGCCTGACACTCTCCCTTTGCCTCATGATGAATAAACTGGCCATAGAAGAGTTGAAGGCAAACAATTTCAGGTACAGGAACAACACATTCAGAAGCCAAAACACTTTTATGTTTGTTTTTTCATTCTTTCTAGAGTGTAAATTATTTGAAAATATGTAATATTTCCAGGAATAAATACTGCTAAACCTGGAGCGGGGCTGTATTCCGTATTCTTTCATCTAAATTTCTCCACCACCTTCTGAATTATTTAGTTTCCAGGGAGACATCAATGGGGTAAATTTCACATTTATTCTATTTAAATGAATGTGTATTGAGCCATGCCTCAGGAATCTGTCATTTCTGTACATAATGCATTTCAGATAGACTTGAATGTTTTGAGCAAACTAATGTAAAGTGGTAGAACAGAGCCCTGAGGATTTTAAGATTAAAACTTAATAATCATTAATATTTATAGTGCATTTATGTGTCAGATGTTACATTATGCTATTTATATTTAGTGTTTAATTGAGTCCATACAAACAAACCCATGAGGTTTTCAGAAATTAAATAACTTGAAAAGAGTCATATGGCTGATAATCCCAGAGTTGACCAGAAGTAGTTTTACAATCAATTTACTCAGAATGGAAAAAAAATGGTGCACCCAAAGCCCAAGAGCTGTGGCAACTTATATGTGCATCAATATTAACACAGCTATGAAAAGACTGTGTCAGCTAAAAGTGGCAGCGTAAAACAGGGTTATGAGAGAGAGAAATTTCTCAGTGTGAGTAGTCTGTCTTTCGAGGGGAAGGAGATTACTGTGAACTGGAAGCACTTTTCTAAGTTTTCTGTTGTTTAGGTGAATAGTCACTTATTTACCCATCACGTATTTATTGCATTCCTATTATATAAGGGGTAGGCATTGTGGGAAGTGCTGGAAAGAAAAAAGAGGAGGAAAAATCCCTCCAACGTAAAATGTATATTCTAGTGTGTTTTGGGGAACAGACAATACACTACCTAAATAATGAAAGGTTTTGATGTCACATGCCAATAAGTGGGGTTAAGAAGAATAATGAAAAGACGGATGGGAATATGGATAATGTTATTGCAATTTGTATACGGTGGTCAGGGAAGGACCCGCTGAAAAAAGAATTAGAGGGAGGAAAGACTTTCCCTCTTTACCCTCGTAGGTTTGATAGCTGAGGCTGTGAAATAAACTGACAATGGGAAGGTTAACAGGAGAAAAGGAATGCATATTTCTTAGTTTTTATATATGCAGGGACATTGCGAGAAAAAAGTGAATATCCCCAAAAAAGCAGTGACATTCTGGAGCACATATACCATATGCAAAAGGATATAATATATAGAAATATAGGGAAATAGAGGGGTGCATAGACAAGGAAGAGTAAATAATTTTTTGGAAAGATGAGTAAAAGAAGAAAGTCTGGGAAATATGAAAGTCTGTGAAAAACTTTGTTTGGGAGTGGTGTCAACTTCTACTCCCCTCTCTTGTGATGAGTCAATCTTTCCTGCTTGATGAAACTCCTAGAGAAACTATTGATGACGATTGTTTCATATGGAGCATTTGTCTTTAGAAAGATGGAGTTCAGCAAATCTTTTTCCCTGTCTTTGCTGTTTTTCAAGAGCTTTCAGCTAAAAATAATTCATATAC
This sequence comes from Cebus imitator, assembly GCF_001604975.1. Classification (NCBI taxonomy): domain Eukaryota; kingdom Metazoa; phylum Chordata; class Mammalia; order Primates; family Cebidae; genus Cebus; species Cebus imitator. The sequence continues at coordinate 7,535,614 of NW_016107322.1, forward strand.
CAAAGCAGCATATCGTGGGGTGTCATGTTCTGAATTCCTTCAGTGTGTTTAAGCAAACACCTGAGAGAGAAGAGGAGCAAGAAATATAGTTATCTGGTCGTATTCAAGGAAACCTTGGCATGGAAACTTGCAGAACAGGTGTTCGAGTTTGGAAGAAACCCAAGACAACAGTGCTTGTTTAGACTTTAGACAGAAGTTTTATCCTGACTGGTCTAAACAAGTACTCTAAATAACACATCTCATAGATAAGAAAACATTGTTGGTTATAGTTTAACTTGTAGTATTTTTTTTTCTTAGTAGTCCGTGAAATAATGATAACATTTACAATCAGTGGCATCTTAGATCCAATGAGTTATAGTATTAGGAACAACAGATGAAATTTAGTCAAGGATAAAGATTGGCAAAGGAGTCTTGTCATTTAAAAAATCATTTCAAATTAAGGCTAATATCTTTTAAGCACCTAGAAGTAGACATAATAAAATCATGTATGTTTTAAAGGTTTAAAAAGGGGTCACAACAGGTTGGTGCACAATTTTAACCTCATTTTCAGCCCCCTCCTTCGCCAGTGTTCACATACTTTGACTCACCATCGATCTTTATATATTAAAGCCAGGGTGGTGGTTATGGCACAAGAATGTAGTCATTATCTTCCCATTAACATTAACTAGATGAATTTATGGGATAAGGATGAGCTATACAAGGAAGAGTTTCATTAATTTGGCTTTCAAAATGGCACATTAATGAACAGAGAGATAAGTCAAAAAAGTCTTTAAATTCTTCAAAGACTACCAAAGTGATTAGCCTTCATTAGAGTAGACTCCTATAAAAATATAGATATGATTTCTCCTTCCAATGATTATTAATTGGAACTTAATTTAGGAATTAAAAATGCTGCCCAAAATTGGACAAAAAGAAAGAGAAATCTGAAAACCTATGTTATTTAATATGTTAAATTTGTCTCTTTGAAATAGCTGAAAGAATTACTTAAAGCTCAAATTATTTTGACCTTAGTCAAATATACTTACATTTATATTTAGAAATTATAATTATGTCCATGGATACAATAAGCAAATTGCCTAAATGTATTACTTCCTATTATTATGAATTTAAAAAAAGTGAAAGCATTAAAAAAAGCAAAGAAAAAAATCACCTAACTTCTATTCTCACCTCCACCCCATGACAACTCTATGTGTAATTTTTCATGCTCCACTTTTTAAATAAGCTCTAGTATTGTATTTAATTACAATTTTACCATGTTTACATTTATTTTTTCCATTTTTAGTTTTTCCTGCATTATCCCCATAATTATCATTTAAAATATCTAATATTTTTAACTAATAAAATAATGTCAATTATTCAACATCTTATTATTTCCAAGTTTTTACTATCGCATAAGCTTCTTTGTGCAAAAAGTGTTTTTACTCACTTCTTTTTATTACCTTGAAATGAATTACAAATAATTACTAGTTTAGGAGCTTTCAGCGTTTTAATGGTTCTGCTTAACCTTTGGCAACATTCTCCAAAAGCAGCTACTAACTTACATTGTCCCCAGAATGTTATTTATTTATAAATTGATAAATTTATTTCACCTAACTTCATGATTGTCTTCCTGCTCTATGGGTAATAAAGACAGTGATGATGACATCACCGCCACTAATAATAAGGTTATCTAGTCCAAAACATGCTGAGAACTCCCCTAAGTAATTTATATAGAATTTTAATGAACAATTATAGGTTTTATATTCAAATGAATTTGTATGTAGTTCCTTGCTCTTCTGCTAACTAACTTTGTGACCCGGGAAGGTCATTTAACCTTTTTCAGATAAACTTTCCCAGTCATACTATGCAAATAGTACTAAAAATCTTGCAGAATTTTTGAAACGGTTGGTTTTTTTAACATTTGATTTAAAAAAGATTGCCCTTTTAATCTTTCAAGAATTTATTTTTTAAATATGTTAAAATGTGTGCATCTAGCCTTTTCTAACAACACATTTATTGCATTATTGATTAAATATTATTTGGTTCACCAATATTTAATATATACGTCCTTATAGTTTAAATAATCATAATCCCTGTGTCTATTTCTGAAGTTTCTATTTTTTCATTGATATAATTTTATGCCAACATAATAAATAAAATTTCAATGATTATCACATTAAAATATGTTTAATTTTTTGGTAGACTATACTTACTAAACTCATAGTTTTTGTGTATTTGTTTTTTTCACAATATTACTGCATAGTCTTGCAAATTTATTTTTTCCAACAAATTTTAAATCATTTTAAGCATACACTGTAGGGTTATGGTACGTGTGTATTTTAATTTTAGCATTGATATCTTTTTGATATAGTCAAATTCGAATTGTTGCAGGACTTTCTCTTTATTTCAGCTAAAAACTGGGTTCTTGTCACATGACCAGGAAACATTATGCTCTCAGACACTTTGAAGGATAAGGTGATTATGGAATTTATGTGAAAAGGAAAATGGAAAACAGCATAGTAAAGCGAAAGGGGTTCCTGTTAACAGGCCCCATCTCACAAATAGAATCCCACAGAAACAGGAGGGGTCAGCCTCCTCTCCACTGCAAATGACAGGAAACTCCGAAGACTGCACCCTGCCCTCCCAGTGCTCAGGCCAGTTGAAGATTCTCTGGGGAACCCTTTTTAATTGGCTGTCTCAAAGTTGTCAAGGCTTTAGTGATGTGTTCTCAATGTAGCTCAGGTGCAGCAACCTCTGTAAATGAAACTGTTGGGAAAAGAGAATTACTTTTCAGTGGTCTCATTAAAGTTGGTGTGACCTGTAATCCCAGCACTTTGGGAGGCTGAGATGGGTGGATCACCTGAGGTCAGGAGTTCGAGACTAGCCTGACCAACATGGAGAAACCCCGACTATATTAAAAATACAAAATTAGCTGGGCATAGTGGCACATGCCTGTAATACTAGCTACTCAGGAAGCTGAGGCAGGAGAATCTCTTGAACCCAGGAGGGGGAGGTTGTGGTGAGCTGAGATCGAGCCATTTCACTCCAGCCTGGGCAACAAGAGAGAAACTGTCACACACACACACACACACAAAAAGTTGGCGTGAGCAAACTTTTAGAACTCGAACAAAACATGTATCTGATTGTAGCTACAGAATCAAGGGAACTATATTGTAGGATATCTTATTTGAAATCCATGAGGTATGAGTTCTAAAATATTTAACATATTTTAATACAAAATTTGCAACTATATTTCAGTTTTCAAGAATATAAATATTGGTCTAGTGAACCAGAATGTGTCATTCAGAGAAAAGAATGAGTAAATTGTCTAACAAATTAAATCTTGATTTAATTGAAATCCATTTAAATTTAATTAAATATCATCTTAGTGTCATGCTATTTAAATGGCAGATAACATTGCATTCTATAAAAAAATATGGTTTCCATAAATATTTTAAAAAGAAAAAGGACAAATTTACTGTAGATGGAAGGTCCAAATTACACATTAAAATTTTGATATTTTAGACATGAGCTCACAAAGTTTTAGACATGAGTTCACAAAGTTCAACATTGGTCAAATAATGATAATGTAATTAATATTGTTAGTATTTATTTAGGACTTAAATGCTAAGCATATTCCCAGTGATTTATTTGTACTCATGTTATCTCAGAGCAAAGCTACGAAGAAGAAACCATTATTACTTCCATTATACAGCTGAGGAAACAAAGGTTCAGAATAAAATCTAAGAACTTTGTCCCAAATCATACAGAGCAAGCATTGAAACCAAGATTTTTTTTCTCTCCATAGTATGCTCTCAACCATTTGCCAAAATCAATTAATTCTTTTATGACTTTTCCTCTACTTTGCTTAGAAAATTCTTTTGATTATCTATAGCTTTGTAAATTTAAACTGAAATCCTTTACAGTGTCTTGACTATTCAGGTGATGGAACATTCTCTATAAAAGATCAAATAGGGCTTAACAAGTGTTCTTGGTCAGGATTAAAGGCTAATCCTAGGAAAAAACACTGTATATAGTGTTGATTTTAAATACAGCACATCTTTCAAATAGACTCTAAAATTAAAAACATGATATATGACTGTAAATTATTACCCTCATTTCACAACACTTTGTGATTTAATTTCAGAATATGTTTATTTTATGATTCCATAAAAACTATATCAGTAAAGGGCTGTAAAAGCTGTAAGATAATGGTTTGACTTTTATTCTTTCAATACCAAATGTAAAACAAGCAATACCATCCAGTTTCAATCTATAGGCAGAGGCTGTCCAGCTGGCATTAGCAATTGCAAATTCAGACTTCACCTTTCCAAGGCAAAGAAGGATGGTTGGCTGTGGGAACTAATATTCGTCTTGGACCAGCCTGTGAGGCCGCCTAATCATCTATGAATGTTACTTTGGCACCATCTACTGGACACCTTAAGTAACAACCAACTCACTGCAGATTTGGTAATATTAAGAGGTATTCCCAGAAATCCCTGTTTCCGATCTACTTCCTTGGGGTGCAGCGGAGCGATCTCGGCTCACTGCACCCCCCACCTCCTGGGTTCAAGCTATTTTCCTACCTCAGCCTCCCGAGTAGCTGAGCTGCAGCAGGCGCCCACCACCACGCCCGGCCCATTTTTTTTTTTTTTTTTCTTGGTATTTTCAGTAGAGACGGGGTTTCACCGTGTTAGCCACGATGGTCTCGATCTCCTGATCTTGTGAGTGATCCGCCCGCCTCGGCCTCCCAAAGTGCTGAGATTACAGGCGTGAGCCACCGCGCCCGGTGCATGTGTTACTTGGGCCTTTTCTTTTTTTTCTGAGACAGGATCTCTGTTTGTCACCCAGGCTGGGGTGCAGTGGAGCGAAGATGGCTCACTGCAGCCTCGATCTCCCAGGCTCAAGTAATCCTCCCACCTCAACCTTACAAGTAGCTGGAATGCACCACCACTACAGGCATGCAAGCCTGACTAACTTTTGTATTTTTGGTAGAGCTGGAGTTTCGCTGTTGCCCAAGCCGGTCTCAAACTCCTGGGCTCAAGCAATCCACCCTCCTTGGCCTCCCAAAGAGCTAGGATTACAGGCATGAGCCATCTCACCCAGCCCTAGTTGAACTTTTTAAAACGACAGTGTGAAAATATAATTTATTTAGGGCTTTAATATTTCATACTGTTATTGCTATATTTGCATTTAAATGCACCATACATTTCCGTGCTTTTCATTTCTTCTGTCTGTTCTATATTTCATTTTTTTTTCTCCTTTCCTGTCGTATTAGATGGATTTGACTTCTTTTGGCATCCATTTCCCCTCCCTTTCTTGTTTGGAAGTTATAAACTTTGTTTACATTTTCTTAGTATTTACTTTAGAAAATAGAATATGGGTGCTTACCTAATCAAACTCTAAAGTTAATCAGAACTTTTATTTTCCTCTTAGACAGTACAAGAACACTTAAAAAGAAATTTGCTTTCTTGATTTATAAGTTATTTTATTATGTATAAAATTATATCTTTTTGTTCTTAACAAGGCGCATTTATTGTCAGTCTATTATCAAAAACTGCCAAAATATTGAAAGTCAATGTTAATATGGTTGATGTTTGTTTCATCACATATCAACCACTTCTTTGCTCTTCCTTTTCACTTGCATATGAAAATTTATATCAAGGATCACATGTTAAATGTATAAATAATTAGGAGAATAGTATGAACAGTATAATGAACTTAAGATAGAGATATGACTAGCCAAAAAATTGCTACTCTTCTAAGTTAAATTGCATTAAGAAGGCTGGCAGCCCCTTCTGCCTATTTAAGTTGGCTTAAGCCAGAAGAAATAATATTTTTTTTTCATTTTTTTGAGATTGAGTGTTGCTCTGTCGCCCTGCTGGAGTGCAGTGTCATGATCTCAGCTCACTGCAACTGCCACCCCCTGGGTTCAAGCAATTCCCTGCCGCAGGCTCCCGAGTAGCTGGGATTACAGGTGCCCGCCATCATGCCCAGCTAATTTTTGTGTTTTTAGTAGAGGTGGGGTTTCAGCATCTTGGCCAGGCTGATCTTGAATTCCTGAGCTCGTGATCCACCTGCCTCAGCCTCCCAAAGTGCTGGGATTACATGCATGGGCCACTGCACCCAGGCCCCAGAAGATATAATATTTCTAACAGGCTTCTTCTCAGTGCCTTTCTTAAATGTAAACAAAGAATCAAATAATACAAGCTGAAATTTCATTTAGGAAAAAAATGTAACTTGCATAATACATTATCCTAATATGATAGATTTACATTTCTGTATTTTCATAATCAGAACTGTGAGACCAATAGAATCAGTGCTAAAATCTTGAGGCATCAATGATGTTTAATTATTCAGTTACATCATTTATTAAGATCTCAGTAATTTAGCATATACAGTAATCATTTATGTCTCACAGAGTACACTTATTTTTATATCCATTTTGGCCTTTCTTGGTTAATATTGTAGTAATCTCACATGAACTTTTCAATTTGAAAAGTAATTTTAACACTGTAAATATATGACACAAAAATATAAAAGAATGGTATATATTTGGATAAGCATAATGCAATTTCTTCTCATTTTAAGTGATTCTCTATTTGGATCAATAAATTTATTATAAAACAAATAATTTTCTAGAATAGAAAAATGTCAAACTACCAACACTCAAAGTAAAGGAAAGCCAGAATAGCTCAATAACTTTAAAAAGGCAGCCGGGCATGGTGGCTCAGGCCTGTAATCCCAGTACTTTTAGAGGCCAAGGCAGGTGGCATGCTTGAGCTCAGGAGTTCAAGACCAGCCCGGGAAACTTGGCAGAACCCTGTCTCTACCAAAAATACAAGAATTAGCTGGATGTGGTGGTGTGCACCTGTTGTACCAGTTACTTGGGAGGCTGAGGTGGGAGGATCTCTTGAGCCTGGGAGGAG
>NW_016107322.1:7542531-7595545 GCF_001604975.1 Cebus imitator
AAAAAAAAAAAAAAAAAAAAAAGAAGCAAAAAGATCTTAAGAATTTATTCCCCCAACAGAAATGTATTAGAAAACAGATTTATAACAGGAAACTCGTAGCATAAAAAGTTCTAAACCTTCCCAATTAATTGTATCGAGCATTCACATAGTAGTGATTTTCCATGCCTGGTGTACATTTTTCTTCTTCATAATAACTCACAATAATTTTGAAAAGGTAGGTCTTCCACACAATCATGGCCAGACTGAGCACTTTAGGAGGATAAAAATAATTCATTCAGTTATCGAAAAGGATGAACCTAGACCAGAAAAAATTGATAAGAAAATTAATGAAAATGGACATGGGTTGTTAGTTACTAAAAAGTAAAGATACAGATATTTAGGTGGTGTTATAATAAAATTAATGAAAATGGACATGGGTTGTTAGTTACTAAAAAGTAAAGATACAGATATTTAGGTGGTGTTGTACTGATGTAATGATTCTCAGACAACAGTGATTTTGCCAGTCCTCATCAGAGGACGCTTAGCAGTGTTTAAAGACATATTTTGTTATCCCAATGGGGAGAGGTGGGAAACTGCTGTTAGTATCTAATGGATAGAAGTTAGTTGCTGCTGAACATCCTGCAATGTGTAGTTCAGGCCACAAAACAAACAATTATCTGGCTTTCAATGCCAGTAGTTTTGAGTTTGAGAAACTCTGCACTAATGTAATAATTAAAAAGGGATTAATGTTAATAGTACAGTCATGAAAAACAGAATCAGCCTATGTATGTCATACATATACAAGAATCCAATATATAGTAGAGTTAATATATTAAGTCAGAAACAAAAATAATTTTTTAAATGGTTCTGTGATCATTGCTTATTTGATATCAAAAGATACATTTTTACCTCATGTCACACACTAAATAAAATCCTAATTAAAATGTTGTATGTAAAAATCAAATGTGGGAAACACAACAGATGACTTTACATTACTATTTATCTTCTTGTAATGTGAAAGAGTCAATATAGAAAAAAGTAAATGGTATAATGCAGGAAATTTATAGATTACAATTCATAAATTTAATACATGTTTTTCTAAATATAATGCATGTTTATATTAAAATGTCTTAAATTTTATAAGAGAAATGAACGACAAAGTACTTAGATTATGAGGGTTTACTGTAAGTGAACTATAATGATCTCCTAAAATAATTGATAATAATCTCATGCATTTAATTAGCACTTTATATTTGCTAAATGGGCAGTATTATATATTGTTCCTGCTTTATATTCATTATTCTTCATAACTAACAATATTGGGTAAATATCACCCATTAGATGAGGGTACTTATTTTACCCTTCTTTATGTTTATGTGGAATAATACTATCCAGTGTTACACTTAACCTTTCTCTGCCTTTTCACTCATTCCCTGAGGTGTCTAAACCCCTAATATTTGATGTAATAGACTGGGAACCTGGGAAATAAAGACAAAAAGTAGAATTTGGAGATCAAAGTTATACAACAAAAATTTCGTGGGTCTAGGGCCCATCAGTTTTGCCCACAGATTTCGCTACACTTGAAACACACCTGCCTTTGATCATTCCAGTTTCTTAGCTCTTTTAAAGGCTTACCTGAAATCATCCCTGTTGGCCGTTTTGCATTGTGTTTCACAGCCAGAGAGTTTTCCAGCTTGGAGTCATTAGATTTGTCGTGCATCAGGGCCAAGGAATTGGATCTATTATTTGAAATCACAAGTTTCTTCGGCCTTTACATTCTCCTGAAACCCTAATTACCACCACCCCATAATTATGCTTGAGAGTGTTGGAGACTCAGGCTATGCCTATTTTTATAAATTTGTGGTAGTCTCTCTTAAGAAACTAAAGGAAATGGGCTATAATCTTCACTTGGGTGGTGACAGAGAAAAAACTGGATGACATCAATGAAAACACAGATGCCAACAAAGTATTTTCAAACAGCTTGATTCTTCTAAAATGGCTTAGGCTTAGGATTTCATTTGGCACAGAAGGAGTACATGTAAATGGGAGAGTAGATAGGAAAAATTCAGGATGCTTTAGATGAATGAAAGATTGTGACTCAGAAAACAGAGTTAACTCAAAGAAACAACAGAGGACAAACTGGCTGAGTACTAAAACTTCAAGATACAAAGGGCGTTTGAATACCCAGAAGCTCAACTAGACCCATAATGAGAGAGAAAAGGGAACTAGAACTCAAACTACATATCTACACCGACTTAGTTTCATAAAGCAAGCTAGGGAGTAATTCCTGGGGAAAGCTGATATAGAGGAGTCTCAAGAGACTCAACTAGAGAAGAAAGGGAGGAGATTAGATGATTCCCAGAAGGAGCCATAATTTAGGAAAATATCAATAAGGTCTATTTCAAAACTTCAGATAAAAACTATTGATAAATTCTCCATCAACACTATAGGTAGAAATTGCAGGGAGGGTCCTGGCATGATGGCTCACACCTGTAATCCCAGCACTTTGGGAGGCCAAGGCCAGTGGATCGCCTCAGGTCAGGAGATTGAGAGCAGCCTGGCCAACCTACTAAAACTCCGTCTCTACTAAAAATTTAAAAAATTAGCTGGACGTAGTGGTGGGAGTCTGTGATCCCAGTTACTCGGGAGGCTGAGGCAGGAGAATTGCTTGAACCTGGAAGGTGGAGGTTGCAGTGAGCCAAGATTGTGCCATTGCACTCCAGCCTGGGCAGTAAGAGTGAAACTCCGTCTCAAAAAACAAGCAAGCAAGCAAACAAACAAACAGCTGCAGGGAGAGAATCTGTAATGAAAGCAATCAAGACATCAATGATAGACTGTGTAAAGAAAATGTGGCATATATATGCCATGGAATACTATGCAACCATAAAAAAAACATGAGTTCATGTCCTTTGCAGGGACATGGGTGAAGCTGGAAATCATCATTCTCAGCAAACTAACCCAAGAACAGAAAACCAAACGCTGCATGGTCTCACTCATAAGTGGGAGCTGAACAATGAGAACACATGGACACAGGGAGGGGAATATCACACACCAGGGACTGTTGGGGGGTGCGGGGCTAGGGGAGGGATAGCATTAGGAGAAATACCTAATGTAGATGGCAGGGTGATGGATGCAGCCAACCACCATGGCACATGTATACCTACGTAACAAACCTGCATGTTCTGCACATGTACTCCAGAACTTAAAGTACAATAAAAAAATTAAAAATAAAAGCAATCAGGAAGGACCCAGTGGGGGACATGAAGCTGCACCACCCATACCACCTTCAAGGAAGGATTTGCCACCCAGTTGGTGAGATAAGTGCCAGCAAAAAGCCTTTAGTTGCCAAGCCCTCCCAACATTGCCTCAGCTGCTGAGAGCAGCCTGGCCCAAGGCCACACATTTCTGTGGTAGCCTACTGCAAATGACTGGTAGAGTTGGGGTATGAAGACCAGACCATTTCAGTCCAAAACAGGATAGCTCCCATTATGAGAAGGAAGTGATCTCTTCACTTTTCCCTCTGTCCATTGCTGCTCACATCTCTTCCTTGTCACTGGTGTTGATCCCAAGAGCATTCTCTAGGAAATAACCTACACACTGAACTCCATCACAGAGTCTACTTCCTGTAGAAACTGACCTGTGATACACACCTTAAAGAGTGAGAGAGCAATATCAAAGGGTTGTATAAAGTATGGACAAATGTGACTGTGGAAGGATAATAAGAAGTAGTGTATTCATCCATGTTCTCTGGAGAAATAGAATCAATAGGATATATGTGTATGAATATAAATTTACTATGTAGATTATTAAATGTATATTTATTAACATATTTATCCTTTTTATATAAATCTATTATGATATAAATTATGTAAATCTAATAAAATATAAATTTATATATATTTATGTTATAAATTATATATTATATAAATTTAATGTAATATAAATCTACATAAATATAAATCTACTATGTAGATTTATTATATATAGTATAAATAAATATAAATAAGTTTATATTTATTAATATAAATTCTGAACAAAAAGCTCACAAATCACCAGTAAAGAACTAACTCATATAACCAAATGCCACCCATTCCCCCAAAAACCTATGGAAATAAAAAAAAATTTTTTTAATCCCTTTTGGGACATCCACAGAGTAGAAACATGAGTAGAGGGACCAACATATTCCTTGTAACATCTCTAGGCCTTTTGTTCTCTTAACCCACTGTGCTTAACCATTAGCTCAGTGGCCAAATAGGAACAAGATAGTCCCCTTGAGAGGAAGAGATTAGCACTGTCTCAGGGCAAATAGCTTCCACCTTTAAAAGCAAATTCCTCCAAAACCAAACAACACTCTTGGATTTCCTCCTAGTCCTATTAGTAACCAGTTTATATTTTCTTCCCAGGAAGCCATGAAATGAGACAGAATGCTGAAGCACAATGCCATGAACCCAAAAGTGAGTTTCAAGGTGACAGAGAATTACCCCAACTCTGAGAGACAGACTTCCTATTTCTAAGGAAGTTCTCTAAGGGAAGGCACAAAGTATCACTCAAGTGCTTTGTGGTATACTGACTTCCCTAACTTATAAGGGAAGTTGGCAACCCTTTAGATATGTTAGAAATTTTGTAAGGTGAAGACTACAGCAACCAAAGCAGCATGGTACTGGTGCAGAAACAGACACATAGACCAATGGAACAGGATAGAGAACTCAGAAATAAGACCAAACACCTACAACCATCTGAACTTCAACAAACCTGGGGAAAAAAAAAAAAAAAACAAGCATTGGGGAAAGAATTTTCTATTTTTAAGTGGTGTTGAGATAACTGGTTAACACCAGTTGAAAATTTGAAACTGTATCCCTTCCTTACACATTATACAAAAATTACAAGATAAAGACTGAAATGCAAAATGCAAATCACAAAAACCCTAAAAGAAAAACTATGCAATAGGCAATACCATTCAGGACATAGTCATGGGCAAAAATTTTAAGATGTAAATGCCAAAAACAATTGTAACAAAAGCAAAAATTGAAAATTGGATCTAATTAAACTAGAAAGCTTCATCACAGCTAAAGAAACTATCATCAGAGTAAACAGACAACCTTCAGAATAAGAGGAAATTTTTGTAATCTATCCAACTGACAAAGTTCTAATATCCAGAGTCTACAAGGAACTTAAACAAATTTCCAAGAAAAAAAAAAACTTCATTAAAAAGCGAGCAAAGGACATGAACAGACACTTCTCAAAAGAAGACATTTACGCAGCCAACAAACATGAAAAAAAGCTCTGGGAGGCCGAGGTGGGTAGATCATGAGGTCAAGAGATCGAGACCATCCTGAAATGTATTTAGGTTCTTGAGGAATTAGAATTATATTAAGTATTTCCTACATATTTTACAAAAACGGCTTTTCTGAAAACAAATTCTGTCAATGAACAATATCAAATAAAAATATCTTTCTTTTGATTAATTAACCTGGCCACAATTCACAGTGATTCATCCTGTTTTGTGTAGTAGAAAAAATCATTAAAAAAGGAGCTCCAATGAGGTTTCTGTTGTTGTTGTTGTTTTGTTTATTTAATGAAACTGGCAACTGACTTTTATTACCCATCTGTGAAATTCTGTGGGCCAAAATAATCTATTTTATTCTCAAGGATCATGTCTCAGCAAAATACCTATACACACAAGTGTGTGATTAAAACATTTTTTAAAAAAGCTGCCCATCATCACCTCTGTGATACATCTCAAGAAGGGTTCCCTTCCTGAGAGGGGATTTAGGGAGAACTCCTTACTTTTTGAAGCAGAACTTCCTATTATTTTGAATCTTGGCTTTTTACCCCTCTGTTCTCCAAACAATCAACAACATCCAATATCCACTGTTAAGGCACACAGTAGGCATTTTTGTATGAGGGGCTGGTATTCAGGGTGAACCTGTAGATGGAATATGGACACAGGTATGATTCACAGAGGTAATGGATGAGCTACAGCTATAAACCACATAACAACATTTCAGTCAACACCTGAACTATATGACAGCATATATGGTGGTTGACCATATAAGATTATAATACTATGTTTTTATTGTTTTTATGTGTAGATAAGTTTAGATATGCAGATACCACTGTGTTACAATTGCCTATGGTATTCAGGAGAGTCACATGCTGTACAGGGTGGTAGTCTAAGGTATACCATATAGCCTAGGTGTATAGTTAGTCAAAGTCTAGGTTTGTGCCAGTATACTCTATGATGTTGGTACAACAACTAAATCACCTAATTACACATTTCTCAGAATGCATCCCCATGATTAAGTGATGATGATTGTATTTTTGACAAAAAGCATGCTGAGAGAAGAGCCAAAGGGTCAAGGAGAGCTATTGATCAGTCCTAACATATACCGAATGTCCTTGACTCTATACCTTTTACTGGAAGCTTGATGACTACAGCTGCTTGAATTAAGATTGTCAGAGTGAAGTTTGCTTACCATATAGTTAACTGGTTGTTACTCTCTACTGGATTTGATAAATCAAAAAAAATTCTGCATACAAGAATAAGCTGGATTAATAGCTAAACCCTGTTTTTAAGCATTTTGTTTGTTTATTTTTGTTTTCTTCTTTTACAAAATCTCAAAGGAAACACATGGTTAGAATGCAAAATAAGAAGTCTTTTTTTCTGGGATTAGTGTTTCATTTGCCTCTATAGTTCTTAGGTCTGAAACAATTTTCTTAGCCTTCTGAAAGCTGCTTAGAAGGATTGATAATTCTGTATAATGATTCTGTATTTATCAACTGCTATTTGTCTTTCAGAAAGCTGCAGAATTATAAGATTGTAATTCTCAGACACAAGTAAAACATTTATTTTTCTTTTCGATTTCTTGCTGCAAAAATGAATTTTGTAAAGTATTTTAAACATTGGTGTCTCCACGGTAGCAGAGGAGGCGATGAGTCAGAACATGAACCTTTTCTTTGTGTAGAGAAAACTGCAGAATAAAGTAAGATGTTCTGTTGAACACTGAATATCTAGGCATGTCCATCATCACTGCACTCTGGGATATGAAGATAGCTGGCTTGGATTTGCTAGGAAGAATTTTAACTCACTGTTCTTGCTGTATCACTTTGTAGCAATGTATCCTTTACAATGTAAATGTAAAGGATAAATAACAAATTTTAAAAATGAGGAAATAAGATATATTCCTCTTAACGTTTTCTACAGGATAAAGAAATATTAAAATACATTCTTGCACAGATAACTTGAAGGAGGCTATCAATTATCTGATTCAATGGATAAACACCAGGCACAGAGATATGAAGAGCTGAACATACTGTAGCATGTCCTTTTGTTAACTTTGCAAGCTGTTAAACCATGCTGCTGTGTTGAGTGTTTTCTCATTTTTGGGGAAGAGAGCTTTGCTTTTCAGTGTTTGCACTGACAGAATGTTGGTGTATTTCCATGTACCTGCTCATTAGTACAAATAGAACTCTTGAAATAAATATGGCATAATTTTTTTTGGTCTAGAGGGAAAATCATATTTACTAAGCATTTATAAGGTACTTAGGATAATCTTAGTACTTTAGCTTCAATGTAGAAATAAATCATTATTTCCCACTTTGCATATAAAATTGTGCAAATTTCTTTGGCCCATGATTCTATACTTAATATGGGATGGCTATAAATTTCAGGTATTCCATTTCTTGAAGGAATATTAAAGGACCTGTTACTTAGGGAATTTAGCACTACTAGCATATGGTAATTTCTGAAAATGTTCTAAGTAACCATAAAAGTCAAATTAAATGCATATGTACCTGCAATCAGATTATCATTACACACTTGACTTAAGTATTAATAAGCAGTGAATATTCAGGTGAGTGTTAAAGATAATTAATACCCAGTTGACTTTATTTAATTAACCGAGAATCAAGGTACCTGCCTGTAATCCTAGCTACTCAGGAGGCTGAGGCAGGATAACCGCTTGAGCCCGGGAGATGGAGGTTGCAGTGAGCCAAGATTGAACCATTGCACTCCAGCTTGGGAAACAAAGGGAGACTTAAAAAAAAAAAAAAAGAGCTATAGTTACAGAAAAGATGAGTTTACTTTCAGGATATTAGGCTGCCATTAAGAGAAGTTATCATCACTAATGTGATTTTATAAGATGTTGATTTTTTATGTTTAAATTAATTATGCCCTAGCATGTCTTTATATGATTTTTCTAGTTAAAAAAGTGAAAATGACAGAAAATATCAGTATTTTAAATTTATTTTGGGATAACTTTAAAACAAAATCAGTCTGTATATTTTTCCTTTACCTGCTTGGTTTGATTTTTGCTTATTTTGCATCTCATGAATAAGATTATAATAATGTTGATGGGAGTGTAAATTAATTCAACCATTGTGGAAGACAGTGTGTTATTTAATAACCTCTTGCCATTTTAAGAAAATGACTGTAATTAATTTGCTTCACTCAGCTTCTAAGATAACCAGTAGTAGAAACAGAAAAAAAATAAAACTCACAACAGCCATGATAGTAATCTTGTCCGGGTCTGGGAGAATTTTCTGCAGACTGCCTGGCTGATGGAATTGAGAGGCCAATGAGTCAAGCTGTGAGAAGCAGCAAGCCATCCTCTCTTGATTTTCTGCCACTTTCTTCCTGTTTCTAAATTCAAATATCTTTATCGAATAGTAACCTTGACAACTACTTCTCTACTGCCTAGATGCTACCTTGTCATGTTAACATCTAAATCTCAAGTGAACTTTTGCTACATTAAATTAGAGACCGAAATTCCTATCACACAATAGGATGGAACCAAGGGCTATCCAAAAGTAAACTTGTGGTGGTAGCTTACTATTTTTTGCAAGATGTAATGTCTACAGGTGAGAAACAGGAAGGGGGTCAGGAAGACCTTCTGTCATGGTGCACAGTGGGGATTTTACAGATCCATGTATGTTATCTGGTAAGAATGTTAAAAAGTCAGGGGTGAATATAGAAAGAACTCATTTCATTTTTGAAGGACCCAAATAGATAAAAGCCTTTTCAGCAATGAAAGAGCATATGAACTCAGCCCAAGGTCCACACATGGCCTTCTGAATACAGGAAAGAATAGGATTTGTACCCTAGTTGAAACACAATGGGTATAAACTCATTCCTCATTTCATGTAATTGGGTAAACACTGCATCTGGGAGAGTTCTCCTCATTTAGGAATGAGTGTACTTATAAAAGAGAGAATATTTTTTTCCCATTGTGTTGGTTGCCGGTTCAATGTATTGATAGTTTCTTTTGCTGTGCAGAGCTCTTTAGTTTAATTAGATCCAGTTTGTCTGTTTTGGCTTTTGTTGTCATTGCTTTTGGTGTTTTAGTCATTAAGTCCTTGCCCATGCCTATGTCTGAATGGTGTTGCCTAGGTTTTCTTCCAGAGTTTTCATGGTGTTAGGCCTCATGTTTAAATCTTTAAAATAAAAAAGAAATTTTTTTTGCCATCTACTTATCTGACAAAGGGCAAATATCCAGAATCTATGGGGAACTTAAAGAAATTTACAAGAAAAAAACAAACAAACGCATCAAAAAGTGGGCAAACGATATGAACAGACACTTTTCAAGAGAAGAAATGTATGCAGCCTACAAACATGAAAAAAGGCTCATCATCACTGGTCATTAGAGAAATGCAAATCAAAACCACATTGAGATACCATGTCACCCTAGTTAGAATGGCGATCATTAAAAAATTTGGAGACAACAGATGCTGGAGAGAAGGTGGAGAAACACGAATGCTTTTACATTGTTGGTGGGAGTGTAAATTAATTCAACCTTTGTGGAAGACAGTGTAGTGATTCCTCAAGGATCTAAAAATAGAAATAACATTTGACCCAGCAATCCCATTACTAGGTATATACCCAAAGGATTATAAATCATTCTACTATAAAGACATAAGCACACGAATGTTTATTGCAGCACTGTTTACAATAGCAAAGACTTGGAATCAACCCAAATGTCCATCAATGATAGATTGGATAAAGAAAATATGACACATACACAGCATGGAATACTATGCAGCCATTAAAAAGGATTAGTTCATGCCCTTTGCAGGGACATAGGTGAATCTGGAAACCATCATTCTCAGCAAACTGACGCAAGAACAGAAAACCAAATACTGCATGTTCTCACTCATAAGTGGGTGTTGAACAATGAGAACAGATGGACACAGGGAGGGGAACATCACACACCGGGGCCTGGGGAGTGGAGGGCTAGGGGGAGAATAGCAGGGGATGAGGGGATTGAGGAGGGATAGCATTAGGAGAAATACCTAATGTAGATGACAGGGCAATGGATGCCACAAACCACCCACAAGGCACGTGAATACCTGCACAATCTGCAAATGTACCCCAGAACCTGAAGTATAATAAATTAAAAAGAGAGAATATTAAAATGTATAATACAGCATCAGAGAACAAATCATGATGTTTCAGAGAGGAGGCAAACTCCAAAAATATTTACTTAAAGAAATGTAGTGAGCATGTTTATTATTCTCTTCAGGACACAAGATGCTTCGACGTTAGTTAAATATGAGAAGAAGGCTACAAGAAAAGAACAAGTTGGTATGAAAGTGAATAAGATGTAATTTAAAAAGAGATAAATGAGATAAAGAGTGTTTTTGTATATTCCATAAGTAGGAAAAAAAAGCCAATTTAGAAAAATGGAATGTATTTCAGTGAGAAGAATGTCACATTTTAAATATTTTATAAATGAGATGGCAATAGTATTGATAGGGTTTGGATTTTTGTCCCAGCCTAAATCTCAGGTTGAATTGTAAACTCCAGTGTTGGAGGTGGAGCCTGGTGGAAGGCAACTGGATCACAAGGGTGTTTTCTCCTGAATGGTTTAGCACCATCCGCCTTTGGTATTCTATAGTGAGTTCTCAGGAGATCTGATTTTTTTTAAAGTGTGTAGTACCTCTGCCTTCACTATCTTTTTCTTCTGCTCCCACCATATAAGGTGCTGGCTCCTGCTTCACCTTCTGCCATGATTGTAAGTTTCCTAAGGCCGCCCCAGAAGCTGACCAGGTGTCGGCATCCTGCTTTCTGTACAGCCTTTGAAACCATTAGCCAATTAAACCTCTTTTCTTTATAAATTACCCAGTCCCAGCTACTTCTTTGTAACAGTGCGAGGAAAAACTAATGCAAGTATTGAGAAAAATTCTAAAATTATGAAGGCAGAATTATTAATTTGATACAAAGAATAAAAGTATATTCACACTGGCATCAGACTTAATCTTTGGGATTTTTTTCCTTGCATATCCATTGATAGTTTTTTTTTTTTTTTTTCTTTTGTGAATCACTGGTTAATGTTAGCTGTTATTTTTAAAGCTAAAACACATGGACACAGGGAGGGGAGCATCACACACTGGGATCTGTTGGGGGGAATAGGGGAGGGACAGTGGGGGTTAGGGAGTTTGGGGAGAGATAACAGGGGGAGAAATGCCAGATATAGGTGACGGGGGAATGGAGGCAGCAAACTACATTGCCATGTATGTACCTATGCAACAATCCTGCATGTTTTGCACATGTACCCCAGAACCTAAAGTGCAATTGAAACAAAACAAAACTAAACTGAAAGCTTTTACTTACATAACTGACTCATACATGCTGGTTCTTATTTAAAAGTGCAAACAATACTGAATTATAGAGAGGAAAAATAAGTTTTTTTTATCTCTATAGCACTTATCATAATTATAACGCTTTAAAGTTAATCACTTTCAAATAATATACTAGAAGTACTAAAATGGATCCTTCTGAATCCATTAACTCTTGGAGATATATGTTATTATATAATACATATACCAATTAACAATTTGCACAAAGTTGTCTAACATAGTACTATCTACAGAGGTGAAAAATATTCAAATTTCTGAAAATAAAGCAAAAAACAATTTTATGAAGTGTGGTTTATTTAGGCTACCTTAGCCTAGGGTTTAAAACACGATCATATGAACTCTCATAATCTCTATCTTGTTCTTGTCCATATCTGTTAATGGAAAAACAGGAGGTGGTCAGGGAAGAGTGGGATTAATGAAATTTAAATATAGAGAAGTTGCATTTTTTGTTGATTGGGTCAAGTTTTACATACAACAACGAAAGTGAATGTATTAGGGAGGGTAAGGCTTGAAATTATTAGAGAAGAGTTTAGGAAATCAAAGGCTCAGTGATTTGGGAGAATCACCTGGGTCTTATATTTGAAATCACCGAGAATTTTGGCAGGAATGGTGTTCAAAAGACTGGCAGTGACCCAGGAGTTAAATTCAATACATGGGAGCACTATGAGGGGTGCAATGAGGGGGCATGTCAGGTGTTATTAACATAGCGCCATGCCAGGGAAGAAGGAGCATGATCTGGAAGTAGCAATGTTGAGCAAAGAGGCAACTTTCCCTCCTCCAGGCCGAGTTGTATGAGGGGGATGCTAAAGAAAACAACCACTACTCAAGAAAGCTGCAAGGGAACCAGTGTCTTTAGGAGAGAATCTAGTTTCAGTCTAGGAAGGTAAGAAAATAAGTTAAGGACATAGATGATTTTATGTTGAATGACTGTGAGTTCTTAAAACACAGCAAAAACGCTCCAAAATGGAAAGGTGTGAGATATGAATCTGAGTTAGGATGTTCACATACCCAATGATGCCTATGGTATGAGAGATGAGGGATGGCCTATGTTTTTAGTAGTAGTTGAGGTAAATAAAGACACACACTATAATAAGATTGATCTTAATGGTGTTAAGGGAAACAGTGAGGAAGAAGCTTTAAGTACAGGGGTTGGAGTTGGAAGAAAAGAGTGGCGAGGCTCTTACCAGATCACAGAGATATGGAGCTCTACTTGACCCCTGCTGAAGAAAGCATGGAGACCAAAGAAAGGGATGTCTTGTCATTACACACCTGTCCCTTTTGAAGGCACTCCCAAGTAATCTGGCCTACTGTGGGATTTATAATTCTGATTTTTTTTAAAAAGCTATAGATTCTTGGGACCAACTTGGACTCTAATTACTTTAGAAAATACTGGGGTGCCTAATATAGCTAAATATTTGGAATTAGAAAGCCTGAGAACACCAGGCTGGATCTGTATGAATCACTGTGAATAAACATGGTGGGTTCAGAATAAAATGGGAAGAAACTATTTCATCTCCCTGAATAAAATATAAAAAAATATGAAAGGTGTTTATTGAGATAAACAGTTCTTTTGAGGCTGGGCGTGGCGGCTCATGCCAGTAATCCCAGTACTTTGGGAGGCTGAGGCAGATGAATCATTTGATGTCAGGAGTTCAAGACCAGCATGGCCAATATAGTGAAACCCTGTCTCTATTAAGAATACAAAAATTAGGTGGGCACAGTGGTGGGCACCTATAATCCCTGCTACTCAGGAGTTTGAGGCAGGAGAATCACTTGAATCCAAAAGACAGAGGTTGCAATGAGCCGAGTTTGCGCTACTGCACTCCAGCCTGGGTGATAGAATGAGATGTGGCTTGTGGTAGCTGGAGTGTAGGTATGAGGGAAGAAGTCCAAGAAATAGCTACCCAGATGGCCAACTCTGAGAGAAAACCAAAAACCAACAATAAGCAGAATTTACAAATTCTTAGAACAGCTTTAATGTAAATTATTTCCTATGAGTTTTTCAGACTGAGCTTTAAACATATTGATTTATGGATATAGTGCATGATTAAATGGAATTTTTATGTTTAAAATTAAATGATTGGTAAATAAATTTACAGAATAAGCTTTAAGGCTCTATAATTTTACTCGCCCTTTAAATATAGGGAGGGACCAGTATCTATGCAGATATAAACTTCCCAGTTAACAGATATGTATCAAAGAGATGAAAGGCAGATCAATTCACAGAGATGCATTTAAATTGTTTAGGGAGCCTATGGAAAGTTATTAGAGCTGACTAATGAAATATGGAAAATAAATCAGGTCTCTCCTTTCATCTTACTGGTTTTAAAAGCAAATCAAACCAACCTGATTGCATTAAAATTCTGAATGTTGAGTTGGCAGAAATACTACACACTGATGAAGTTTAGAAGTGGGTGAAGAAAATACTCCTTTCCCTACTCCCATATTTACCTGAGTTCTGAAGGTAAGAGAAATAAAACAAAAGAGTGGTAGATGGAGGGCAAAACACAGTTATTACTGATAAAGCTTGGGAGGGGAATGTATTGAGGGAGAAGATCCAAATGGCTTCCAATTATTGGATCCCAAAGTTTAAAAAGCTTACTAACCCCATAAGAATAGTAATGGTAAGATATACAGTATGGGGAACAAAGAATACCTACACCTTGAGGCCAACTCACTGCCAGGAAGGCCAAGAAAAGAGGAAATCCTTCTCCTTTGCCCTAATAAAATAAGGATGGCTTTTTCCCATGTCCCAGCAGCGGAAGCCTGGATGTCTCACACTGAAATACAATTTCAGTTATCTATTTCAGTGTAGTAAATTACCCCAAACGTTAGTGGCTAAAACCCCCAAAATTTATTGTATTTCATGATTTGCTCCCTGTGATGATGATGGGGATCATGTGGTAATGTTCAGCTGGTGGGCTGATTCAGAGGTCCAAAATGGGTTCACTCACATGCCTAACCATAGCAGGGATCATTGGAAGGCTGGGTTTATCTGGGCTCTTTTCCCTGTCCATGTAGCCTTAGTACTTCTCCACATGGTCCTTCCAGCAAGATAATTGCATTTCCTATGTGAAGGCTCAAGACTACAAAGGCAAGTATTCCAAGACACAAAATAAAAATATTCGTCTTTTAAGGACTGGGCTCAGGGGTTGACATAACATCATTTTGGCTGAGTTTTATTTGCCAAAGCAGTTGAAGAGCCCATTTGGATTCAAGGCGAAGGCATGTATACCTCATAACTACATGAGATCAACGTCAAATAATTTATGGTCATCTTTAATGGGCCATTGCCTTCCTCTGACCACACAAAAATACATTCAACCCTTCCCATGAACCTTGTGAAGTTCTCATTGCATTATAGCACCACGCTCAGGCCAGGTTTTAAGAGGCCATCATCTAATTCAGGTCCAGGTATCGATGAGGTGCTCTGACTAATTGGCCATGGTTCTTCTGTATCTGATGAGCTGTGAATTAAAAAGACAAGTTTTTCTACCTCCACACAATGGTGAGATGAAGAAAGGTAAGTGCAGTAGAAACGCCAGTTCAAAAGTGGAGAGGATACAAAGGCATGGCTGTTATTGGTCTTAGTAATTCTGACATTCAAGGTTGGGAACAGGTCTGCTTCCTGGAGATGATTCCCCTTGTTTCTTGCTACTGCCTTCTGTGCTATTGATTCTGACCTCTGGGTCCTTCTCCACGCAGAATGGCCAATTTTTGCAATCAAATAGCTGAACAGATGAGGCGAGCCACATCCCTGTCACAGGTCCTGTGAGGGGGATCAGGAAACTCTCCCGTTTCATCCTTAAAGTTTTTGAGGTCTTGACAAGAATATTTATAGCAGCCACATGCTTGTGATTTTTATCATGACTTTCATTTAGTGTGCTGTATTTTATATTTGCTGAAGCTGTTTTTCTTTTTGAGAATCTTTTGCTTGCAAAAACTAGGGATGAAAAAACATTTTCTTTTCAATTCAGAAATCTCTGGATCCTTTATATTCCTTCTAAATTCCTAAAATATAAATTAAAATGGAACAGTTTCTTTTCTAGCCTCTCTCTGCCCACCAATGTTGTATTTAATTACAGGAAGCTAGAAAAAGCCTGGTGTCATTTTTCTCATTCAGTCCACAAAGCTCTCCAGCTAAATCAAAAAGTTTGCTGGATATCTTATTTAATGTCCATATTACAACAGAGAACTGTGTGGCCAAACTTTCCAGTAAAAATATCCTCAGTGTTTTCAGCATCCTTATTGTCTCTTGAAGCCCCTTCCAGCTTTAATAGTCTTCTCGAGTCCCTTTCATCTTCTTCTTGCTATCTTATCCCAGAGCCGATGTGTTTCAGGTTTTTATTGTGGTAATACCTTTACTCTAGGCACCCAACTTTATAGGTTACAACCAGGGAAGAAGACTTATCATGAGTGATAAGGAATCGGGATTTATTATAGGGTAGACAAATCAATAGAAGAATGTCACCACTGCATTTGGTGGTCAGACTGAAGTTGCTATAGATCAATAAGGCCAGGAGTGGAAAAAAATACAAACCACAAATGTGAAGTCTGAAAAGTGTAGCACTAGCCTCGTTATATTCACACAGTACAAAATTACTGAAATGTATGTGATTTCTTAGAGGAGGGTTAACTCATCCCCAAGTCTAAATTTTTTACTGTTCTTTTTAAAAGCATATATATTTATGGGGTGCAACATGATATTTTGATATATGTATACATTGCGGAATGATTAAATCAAGCTGTGTAACATATCCATCACATGTACCTATTTTTTTTGTGTCATGACAACATTTAAAATAGACTCTGTAAGCAATTTTTAAGTATTACGTACATCCTTATTAACTGTAGTTATTGTGTTGTACAATAGATCTTGAGGATTTATTCCTCTTAACTGAAATTTTCTACAATTTGACCAGTGTTTTTCCATTTCTCCTCTAAACCCCTAACACCTTGACACCTGGAAACCCCCATCCTACCCTTCACTTCCATGAGTTTAACTTTTAGATTCCACATAGAAGTGAGGTCATGCAGTATTTTTCTTTCTGTGCCTGGCTTATTTCATTTAGTATAATGTCTTCCAGGTTCATCCATGTTGTTTTAAATGACGTTTCCTTCTATTTCATGGTTGAATAATATTTCAGTGTGTATGTGTGTGTGTGTGTGTATGTGTGTGTGTGTACACATATACTACATTTTCTTTGTTCATTCATCCATTCATGGACACTTAGGTTGATTCTATATTTTGGCAACCTTTTTTTTTTTTTTTCAAATATTAGGAGCTAATAGGATGCTCATGAATCTCACAGCACTGACCAGCCAACTTAGTCAAAAGCCAATTCCTAGTTGTGAGGGCTGTTATTACAGTACCCAACATTTAGCACTGCCAAGCCTACTGCAAGAAACTTAGTTGGAAATGAGTGAAAATGAGTAGATGCGAAGTAATCTGGGTTCAGCTCTGAAAGACTGTTAGGGCTGTTTGTTTAATGCCAGGCTATCAGTGCTTATCATATAGATAGATAGATAGATAGATAGATAGATAGATAGATAGATAGATAGATAGCAAATTTAAACTCATTTAAGGATGTTTCCTAGTAGAAAAATTTTTCTGATGACCATATTTACCATATTTTTTGGGGAAAATTCACCTAAACATATTCTCTTCTTTTTCTGCAAGTGTCATTTGAAACACTGCTACTATCTTACAAAGATTAGACATTTGAAAAAATGTATATCTATCTTTGCAATCCAGAAAGCGCTCTTAATTTTCATTTTCTGAAATTTCATTGCTGCACTAAAGGAGAGCTTAGTCAAGGAATGTTGCTTCCACAAGGATTTTTAGCTTCCTGCCTCTACCCTTTGTTATAGATTTGCTTAGGCCTTATCTTAGTCAGTTCAGGCTGCTATAACAAATATATCACAGTCTGTCTGGCTTAAACAGTAAGCATTTACTTCTTACAGTTCTGAAGGCTGGGACGTCCAAGATCAGAGTGCTGATAGATCTGGTATCTATGAGGGCCTGTTTCCTGGTTTGCAGATGACAGCCTTATATTTTCACGTGGTGAGGATCACGTGAGAGAGAGAGAGGAAACAAGCTCTCTTATGTTTCTTCTTATAAGGAGTCGTCTCATTCATGGAAGCCCCATCCTGATGACCTAATTACTTTTCAAAGGTCTCACCTCCAAATACCATCACAGAGTATTAGGCTTCAACATATGAATTTTGTGGCAACCCAAACATTCAGTCTGTAGTAGATCTACAAAACTTTCCTGGCTTCATGTTTGTTTCAGCTAGAAAAAATTTTCCCAGCAGATTTCTCAGCTGAAGCCAGATTGATGCTTCTGGTATTCATAAATCTAGCAGCCTAGAGAGAACAAATCACTCTGCTATGTGCTACAGTTCTTCCTTAATTTTCAAATAACTTTCAAGTACATGTTCACTTAAGACACAATGGCTATATACGTGTCAACCTGTAATAATTATACTGCCTTGACTCTCTCCAATAACACTTGGTATTTCCACTCTAGCCAGAGGTCACATTATATGAAATCCAGAGCAGGCTCTTCCTGGTTTCTAGATGCCACAGAGCCACACTATAAAGCTCTCTACATGATAAAACATTTTTTTTAACATAAAGATGTTCAAAGACTATGGGATATTTAGTCCTTTTGTTTTGAGTATTATGTATCAATACCACTGGAAATAGGTTTGGCTCATTTTAATAATTGGTAAATAATATGCATAATAAAAATAAATTTTTATGTTACAAGAGCTATCAGTTGAATAAAGATGAGAGAGAAGAAAAAAGTGAGAAAAGAAAAAGGGAGAGTGATTTAGATTGTTCAGTTTCCCTTATTATTTATTTCTAATGATATATTTACGTAAATGTTCAAAAGTATTGATGCTGTTTTATCCTCTTCATCCTGAAGTCTACTGAAAACTAGCAAAGTTGGTAAAAGTGTAAATTATATTGTCACAAGAGTGCAGTCTTTTCACATATATATTTAAAAAAAATTGCCAGTATTGTAGATCTTTCACCTTACATTGGAAAAGAGGGGATGCGAATCCAAAGCAAAGTTAACTCTTCAAAGTCATTATTTTGTCATGTTCTTTAAAAAATTATTAGTAAGAAATTATTGAATTTAAAATATTTTACATCAATAAAATAAAACAAGCAGAAAAATACATTTTAATTGCAACAAAATTTTATTAGCTTAAATGGTTAATGGAAATTTAAAAAAACTATGGAAATAGTACATTTGGAAGCTAGAGTGATTAAAACAATGCGGTGTTGTTGTAAAGCCAGATAGCTGAATCAATTAGAATAAAAAGTACAGAAACACAAGCAAGTAAGGATTTATTATACAGCTGAAGAGTCACTTTAACCTATTGGAGAATAAATGAGGTAGGCCCTTAACTTGTAACACAGAATAACATTAATTGTTAGTAGATTAAACATTTAAATGTGAAAGATGAAATAACATGCCAGAGGAAAAGCTAGAAATATTCACATAATTTAATAACAAAAAAGCCTTCCTGAGAAAATCACATAAGGAATGCACCGAAGTAGAGAAAATAGACTTAGGCTTGAGTACACACTGAAAATTCTCCAGCTCAAAGATACTTGAGCAAAATAGAAAGCAAGTGACAAACAGGGAAACTCTACTTGCAAAAATTACAGATGCCAATAATTGTTACTTTTTCTATACAAGGGCCTCTTAAAAAAAATTAAGAAACGGGCACGGTGGCTCAGGCCTATAATCCTAGAACTTTGGGAGGCCAATGCAGGCAGATCACCAGAGGTCAGGAGTTCGAGACCAGCCTGGCCAACATAGAGAAACCCCGTCTCTACTAAAAACACAAGAATGAACCGGGTGTGATGGCGCATGCCTGTAGTCCTACCTACTCAGGAGGCTGAGGCAGGGGAATCTCTTGAACCCGGGAGGCAGAGGTTGTGGTGAGCCAAGATCGCACCATTGCAACTCCAACCTAGGCAACAAGAGTGAAACTCCATCTCAAAAAATAATAATAGTAATAATAATTAAGAAAAACATAAGCCCCCCAATAGGAAGAATGGACCAAGAACTTAATTCACATAAATCAGGAATTGACTAATAAACAAGAAAAAAAATCAACCTTCTTTTTCTCATATGTGTTATTTTATAATAAAGCATATGAAAATGCAAATATCAACAAGGTAGCACTTGGCTTATTAGATTGGTGATTAGCAAATATTAAAGATATTAAATATCTAGTGAGGGTAAAATTGTTGCAAAATATCTCATATACAGCTAGCAGAAATGTAAATTACCATAATCATTCTGAAGAGAAAACCCAGACAAGAACTATTAAGCAACTTCCTCTAATTAAAACACTATAAGTGACGGAATTCAGATTTTAACAGAGAGATCTCTAGGAGCTGGATCTATGACTTTTACTTTACAAAAATTTTGTATTAAAGAGTGTATTACTTAGAATCCAAAGCAAATACCTAACCAAAAAGAGGGAATGTACTGTAAAACTACTAGATCTTGGGAAGTCTCAGATGTCTTTATTATTTTCTTTTTTTTCTGCATTCTCTGCATACCACTGTTAATCTATTTTGTAAAGGACTTCATGTTTCACTTATCCACAAGATGAAAACATGGCTAAAGACAGCTCTTGGATTTACATTTTCTGAATGTAGCCACTCATTCTCCTTCTCCTTTGTATTTTCCAGCAGAATCAGCCAGGATTGGCCCACTTTGGATTGAACAGCAATACTGACTTATCACTTTTGGCCAGAAGAGGAAGATTGCAAGGACGACTAGCCTGACGTGGGTCACATAAGCTTAGCTACTTCAGACATATGTGACCTAAAGAAGTTGTATCCTTTAATCAAAATGGTTGTTGCAATGTCAATTATGGTAAGAGAGGGATTGGTTTGTAAATGAGATTATTTAATGTGAAGCAATCCATAATAGGTGTCCAAATATTTATGAACTTCAAAATGAAATACTAGACACTGAACCATGTTGAATTCGACAATTCCACCTTGTCAGGTGTCTTGTCAGGCAGCCGCTATGTTCTCTGTGCAACAATCCTGCCTTATATTGCAGTTTTCTTTCAAATGTCAATACAGTCATGCCCCAATTTCAGATTTCTTCAAGCAAGTTTACTTAAAGTTTGATTCAATGAAAACCGAATCAAGCAAAAACAAAAAAGTGAAGTATTCAAAAATAGTTCAGAAGGTGACATTTCATTTTCATTCAACTTTGTAAAAGGTAGGATATTTTTGCATTCAAAATTTATTTACATTGTTTTGTTTTGCTATGATACCTCTTTTCTTAAACACACATTCACTTCATTAATTTTTTTAAAATTTTGTTTCTATATTTTCTAAATAGTATATATTATATCAATAAAACATATTTTCCAAATAATGCATATCCTATTTAAACTTGGGGAAATAAAGAACTAAAATAGGATGATTTGGGTGGTCAAAGAATATAAAAGCAGTATCATAAAATGGTTCTCTTGCATGGAATATCACAGGAAAGCCTCCATTTTGTTTACCTGAAGTAAGTTTAATAGATCTGAAGTTTACACCAAGCTATGGCATAATATTTACAGAGAGCCTCATCCTCAATCTAGTAGGTCCAATATTATATCTAAGAGACTAGTAACAATGTAAACAGTTCTAGCAAAGGCTAATCATCATTTCTGTTAAGCAAATTTTCATTCAAAATCACTTTCCAGTTATTGTAGATCTTGCAGGTAAATCTTTAGTACCACCAGTGTGGTAATAAATATTAAGGTCACTGGAACAAGTCTCACAAGATTTGTATTCTATTTTTTCTTTGTAACTTCCTCATCTTTATGATGTTATTCTCAAGGCTAATGTTTGGAATATAATAGTCATCTAAATAAATAGTAGTTATTGTGATTATTAACCTCTTACAGCTTAGTCCCTTATTCATTCATTCATTCATTCATTCATTCACTTTCCTACTCCCAAAACTGAGTAATGAACATTATTCAATTACTCAGCAGTAAACAAAGAAAGCTTGCTAAATGTTATTTTCATATTATTGCCTGAAAATTTAGTTCTTTGATACAGTTCAGTGAATTTAATGTTCTTCAGAGAAGTACATTATGGTATCCTGCACAAATTTTTTCATGTGGTTCCCAATTACTCCTGGAATACAGTGGATCAGAATGACTGGCTAAGTTCTACTTGGATGGACTTGGTTGAGGGGGAAGAAGCTGGTGGCCGGATGTTCTGTGGGTGGAAGGTGGGAGTAGACCCAGTTTGTTAGAAAGACAGGTCTGGAATTTTCATTGAAGTAATGGCCTGTAACTTCCTCTCTTCCATTTTCATGTAAAATTCACAAGTTGATCTTTTGGAGCTTCTTATATTGTTATTTTTTGAATATGATATGTATTTTAATTTGGCTTTACTTGTATGCATGTATTTGAAAGGTGGAAATTGCAGCAAATGGCTGTTCTGATTTGCATCTTTATAAAGAAAAACAAATTATAGCTCCATAGATCCATATCTTTGGAAAAAGAGATCCATTAATTTTTTTGTGTCTCTGGTTTCAAACACTTGTTTCTTATAATTCGATGTCTTGTAAGATGGATCCCTTTGGAAACACCACTTGTCTTACAACAGGACTCGGCATAAATTTCTTACCATCCTATAGATGGGTTGAAGAATAGACTTCATTGGAGAAGTTCAGAGCAAGACAAGATAAGGCACAGTTTATTATTCTTCATTTATTTCCTAAGAGAAGCTTGCTGAAGTTGCATATGGTGGGTTTGTGTGCTGTTGCAGAGGCCACTGCTGCCTTGAACTAGAAGATCCTGGGCACATGTGAAGTTTCAGTCCTTCCTTCTTGTGGGTAGAACTGAGGAAGCCACTTGTCCCATTGGAAATTGGGCTTGGATTTTACCCTTCTGGCTAGGAGGAGTGGGAGAAAATCCTCATTTCAGCTATTTCTTTGTCAAAAGCAGATACCTGGGCCATTTTCAGGAAGTCTAGCTCCTTACAAAAAGCTGACAATTTACTTTCCTTAGAGGCACACTCATTTATTTATTTATTTATTTTTAATTAATGACAACAGCTAAATTTTTGGCATTATTTTAACGTGTGTCATATTTCTTCAGATTTTTCTGACTCAGATTTTATTTAGTTGGCTTTCACATTTCAAAATATCTTTAACCATATCTTACTTAAATTCCCCCAATTTTATTTTCCATGTTTCATTTATGCCTTTTATTTTCCTACCTCTAAACTGGTCATTTTCCTAGAAAATAATCTCCTTATTCTGGATGTTTCAAAATACCACTAATTCTTCTAAAACTCAAGCTTAATGTGACCACCTGCTAAAACTTATTTTGTTACCTCAGGTGGAAATGGAATCTGCTTCCCTGGAAACCATTACTGAGTGTGCTATGTATTCTACGTAGAAGGCTGGCATCTCATTCTACAAACTCAGCTAAGGTAATGTAACCTTTACTTCAATTTACTTTCTGCTTCAAACTCCCATTCCAATGGCTGGGGAGGGAATAAATTAAGTCAGTTGGAATATTCACTCCTTTCATCAGGACTGCATCCTCTGCAGGATTACCTAGAGTCAGAATATAATTTCTTTTTCTGGTGTAATAAGCCTTCAAACAAACAAACAAACTTAAAATTTCTTAAGTTGTACTTTTTAAAATCTAAAGATTTTATCTCTTTATATATCATAATACAATAGTTCATGATCCAATATTTATATGTAATATTAAAAGTAATAAAATTCTAAGAGGAAACTTTTTTCTTAATTTTTGATTGTAAAAGAGTTTTCTAAGCATAATTATAAAAAGCCAGAAACCATAAAAAAACTGATGTTTGACTATACATTAATGATATAAGAACTAAACTCTTCTGGAAAGAACACAAAAAGCAAACTGGAAAATTTTGAAAAACATACACAAAAAACAGAGAGTTAATTTTCTTAAGACCTTAATAAAAATGATTTTTAAAATAAGTGAATAAGTACACAGAAGTTCTCTTTAAACATGACATATGAAAACCAGACAGTTTTAACTCCTCTTCCTCTGAAAATCCAATTACAACAAATGTAAAGAATTCAAAAACAAACTATTAAATCACAGAGAATGAAAAAAGAAACCACAAAATTTTAGAACTTCTTTAGGTCTTTCATTAAACAAACCCAACAAAAATCTTTCTTGATCATTTATTTCGAGTTGTGTCCTTTGTCTCTGCACCACTTCACAAGACATTTAGGTAAGTTGTCTCCTTTTTGCAGTCTTCCCTTTACTTATTTCTATTCTCACTTGAAATAACTCCAATCATGCCTTTGTCAGAATCATCCATTCAAAATGTCTTAGATCAAGGATCATGGCTAACTCTAATGATCAATTCTCTGTCTTTTTTTTTTTTTTTTTTTTTGAGATGGGGTCTCACTCTGTTGCCCAGGCTTGAGTGCGGTGGCATGATCTCAGCTCACTGCAACCTCTACCTCCCAGGTTCAAGTGATTCTCTTGCTTCAGCCTCCCAAGTAGCTGGGGCTACAGGCACTAGCCACCATGCCCAGCTAATTTCTGTATTTTTTAGTATAGATGGGGTTTTACCATGTTGGCCAGGCTGGCCTTGAACTCCTGAGCTCAAGTTATCTGCCTCCCTTGGCCTCCCAAAGTTCTGGGATTACAGGCGTGAGCCACCGCGCCTGGCCAATGAACAATTTTGAGTACACACCCTGCCTGACCTGTCAATAGAATTTGATACAACTCATCATTTCTTCCTCCTTAAAGTATTTATCTCATTTGTTTTTACAGACATCACATTCTGTTTGTCACTATATCTTGTTGGCTGATCCTCATCTCCTTGAGGGACAAATACTGACTGGTAAGACCCAGGGCAATTCTTGGACTTGTTTCCTTTCTATCTTCACTCACTTCTTAGACGAACTTATCCAATCTCTAGGTTTTAAATATCATGAGTATGCCAATGATTCTAATGCCCATATCTTCAACCTAGTCCTCTCCCCTGGGTTCCAGACTTGTGTGTACAAATTCCTATCTCCTATTAGCTGTCTAATATGAAAATCAGAATGAACATGTCCAAAACTTGCTCTTCCATTGTTTCCTCTATATCAATTGGTAACTTCATTGTTCCAGTTGCTCTGACCAAAAACCCTGGAATCATTGTTGACTACATTTGTTCTCTTTCCCAATGTTAGGCTGCTTAGTGAACTGTTGGCTCTACATTTAAAATATATCAAGAATATAACAACATCTTACATTTCTGTTTCTACCATTTGATCCAAACAATCATCTTTTCTTGGCTGGCTAACTTCAATGTTCTCAATATTTCTATCCTTGTCACACTCTCACTCTTACTCCCATTCACAAAAAACCCTCACTAAGAATATGTGTCAAAGTCCATACAATAACTTCTAAGGTCCCTTAGTTAACTTCCTCCACTGCTTCCTTTCTTTTCTCCCGGGAATGCTTCCTCTATGGGTCTTGCATCTGCTGTTTACTCTGCTTGGAATGCTCTTCCCTCAGCTATCCACATAGCTTACTCTCTCTCTGGCTTTTGCTCTTTAATATCTAAACCTTTCTCTGCATTTTTTTACTCGGCAGTTATCAGTTATTAAAATCTGATTTTACATTTAATTTATCCTAATTATTCTATCTTCCTCATAAATATAGGTTCCATGAAAGCAGGAATTTTAATCTTTTTTTAATTGCCATATCCTGAGCCCCTATATTCTCAGGGGGATTGGAGTAATTGGCAAGCTGCCAGCCATTTTACTTGCACAGGCTTAAAACTTGATGCCACCTAAGGAAAGATAAAGTGCAGAGCTGAAAATATGAGAAAGTCTTAGAGTTTGTACAGAAAGCTGTTGAACTCCTAGATCCCCGCCTTTATTCTGTGTAGTCAGATGATTCCCTCTTTTCTTCCCAGGATTTTCTTGAGGAATGATGCTTGTCTTGCACTCTCATTCTGCTTTGTGTTTACCTATATTATGTGATAGCACTATCCTGATGTTATCTGTCTTTTCATCAATACCAGCAGACCAGTAGCTTCTGGAATGTTGGGACCATACATTTTTAGTAATGTAGCCTCAGCACCAAAATTAATATTTAGAATGGCATTCGTTCATTGTGGATTGACTTGCTTAATGGATATTCTAAGCAGGAAATAAAGAGAAACTGAACGAGGTCACAATGAGGAGCTAACGACCTAATAGAAGTGGATATGGGAAGTTGTCTAGAATAACTCTCAGAATTCTGATTGACAAGTTCTGATTGCAGAGTGAGTCTGCAATGTTTTGTTTGTGATTAACCTTGGAGATTGGAATAAAATCAACAAAGACATAGCCTGGGTACGTGTCTGAGGTGAGGGTTATTTTTCTCTCCAGGATATTACTCTTTTCATATGACAAGAGAAGCAAAAACATTATTAGGATTCAAATGGTGTATTGAGGGTTCAGGCAGTAGATAAATATATTCATTCCAAATAAGAGAAATTGACCAAAACAAAGAGGCTACAGACCCCACACAAGTCTGAAATCCAATAGGGCAATCATTAAGCCTTAAAGTTCCAAAAGGATCTCCTTTGACTTCATGTCTCACATCCAAGTCATGCTGAAGCAAGAGGTGTGCTCCCATAGCCTTGAATAGCTCTGCACTTGTTGTTTTGTAGGATACAGCTCCCCTCTTGGCTGCTTTCACAGGCTGGTGTTGAGTGTCTGCAGCTTTCCAGGTGCATGGTGCAAGCTGTCAGTGGACCTACTATTCTAGAGTTTGAAGGACAGTGGTCATCTTCTCATAGCTCCACTATGTAGTGCCCCAATGGGGACTTGTGTCAGGCTCTGACCCCACATTTCCCTACTTCACTGTCCTAGCAGGTGTTCTCCATGAGGGCTCTGCCCATGCAGTAAACTTCTGCCTGGACATCCAAGTGTTTCCATACATCCTCTGAAATCTAGGAGGAGGTTCCCGCACCTCAATTCTTGACTTCTGTGCACTCACATGCTCAACACCACATGGAAGCTGCCAAGATTTGGGGCTTACACCCTCTGAAGCAATGGCCTGAGCTGTATGTTGGCCCCTTTTAGCCATGGCTGGAATGCAGAGCACCAAGTCCTGAGACTGCACAAAGCAGCAAGGCCCTGGGCCTGGCCCAAAAAAACATTTTTTCTTCCTAGGACTCTGGGCCTGTGATGGGAGGGGCTGCCAGGAAGACCTCTGACATCTCTTGGAGACATTTTCCCCATTGCCATGGTGATTAACATTTGACTCATTACTTAAGCAAATTTCTGCAGCTAGCTTGAATTTCTCTTCAGAAACTGGTCTTTTCTCTTCTATCTTATTAGATTGCAAATTTCCCCAACTTTTATGCTCTACTTCTCTTGGAAACATAAGTCCCAATTCCAAACTATATCTTTGTGAATGGACAAAACTCAATGCTTTTAAGAGGACCCAAGTCAGATCTTGAATGCTTTGCTACTTAGAAATCTCTTCCACCAGACACTCTAAATCATCTCTCTCAAGTTCAAAGTTACAAGATCTCTATCTAGGGCATGGGCTAAATGCTTCCCGTGTCTATGATACAGCATAGCAAGAGTGACCTTTACTCCAGTTTCCAACAAGTTATTCTACAAGTCTCTATGAAGTTCCAAACCTTCTCACATCTTCCTGTCTTCTGAGCCCTCCAAGTCTCTAAGGAGTTCCAAACTTTCTCACATATTCCTGTCTTCTTCTGAGCCTTTCAAATTGTTTCAACTTCTGCCTGTTACTATCCAGTTCCAAAATCTCTTTCACATTTTCTGGTATCCTTATTGCAGTGTCCCACTCCTGGTACCAATTAAGTGTATTAGTCCATTCTCATACTGCTAAGAAGAAATACTTGAGGCTGGGTAATTAATCAAGGAAATAGGTTTAGTTGACTCCCATTCTGCACTGCTGGGGAGGACTTCAGGAAATCTATAATCATGGTAGAAGGCAAAGGAGAAGCAGGCACCTTCTTCACAAGGCAACAAGACAACAAGACAAAGTGAGTGCCAACAGGGAAAATGCCAGACGCTTATGAAACCATCAGATCTCATGAGACTCACTCATTATCACAAGAACAGCAGCAGGTGGGAAACCACTCCCAATAATCCAATTATCTCCACCTGGTCCCGCCCTTGACATGTGGGGATAATGGGGATTATAAGTCAAGGTCAGATTTGTGTGTGGACAGAGCCAAACCATATCAGCTACATAAAGCAAAATTTAGTTTTTCATGTTGACTAGATATAGACTAATATTTCTATTTCAAACTTTACTGTATTATATATTTATAACCAAGAGTAAAATTCAGTTACTCTTTTTGTTAAAAACATATCTTTATTTTTTTAAATAATAAATACTTATAAAGTGCTAGGCAACATGAAAAAGAAACTGGCTTTTACTATTGAATGGGTGGTTAACTCCCAATTGAGTTGCAAGACTCTTTCAATTAGCTTTAGTAAATATATAGTTTCATCACTCTAGTTTGTAATGAGTTATACAATACACAAAATGCCCAAATAAACAATTAATTTTACATGTATCCTATTTTTCTTCTAAAATAAATGAACCAAAAATAGGAAACTTGATTTAGACAATAAGCATTACATATCATACATTAATAAATTATTCTATTTACTTGCTCATTTTCAAGATTTAAATATGTGAATATATGATCTCAAACTTTGCTAGCAAGAGATGATACACACTGACATAGCCAACTGATTTTCATGACATACAATTAATAAGTGAGAAGAAGCAGGTATCTCTATAAATACACAAATGTATACAAAAAAAGATCCAAAAGTTGATAATTATCTTTCCTTTGGTATCATTATCGTATGTCCTCACTTTATAAACCAGAAGAAGAGTATGGCTCAGAAACAACATATTTAGATACTAAGAGAAAGGGGTACTAATGCCTGTTTATTACATCCTCAATAGGAACAACATGCAATCCTTAAATATCTGCACTACTTTCTTTCAGAAAATCCGCCCTCCCACATAGAATCCCAGCCCATTTGTAGTTGAGTGTTGGTTATAGGTGATAACCAAAGGGAGCATGGTGCTTTATCAATGTGTTCAATAAGTGATTTTTGATTAATAGTTTAGTGAAATTTCATCATTGGTACTAATAAAATGACAAAAGTACACATTGCCAATGGATCAAAAATATCATGACAAATACAAAATTAGTACATTATATTATTTTTAAAAAGCTTTTGTCATTCAAGGCAAAAATTGAATAGCAAACTAGAGATAAGTCATATTACTATATATTTCAAAAGACAAGATAGCCACGAAATTGGTTATTTGATGGAATAAAATCTTATTTTTTTCAAAAGACTACTAAAATCAGTGTGGGTAAGTTTCATTTGTAGGTAATACTAGTATCTTTTCTTCTTCTTAGACTTTCGGAACTTTTGGTGACATTCGTTACCTCTGTTGTTGTCTGTGCTACTATCACTATCACTTGTTTGCTTTTGTCTCTTTCGTTTATTCATCTGATAAAGGTCAGAGTCACTTGGTTGTTGGTGAGTCCACTTATATGAGCTGGGCCCAGCCTCAACATCTGGAACATGATTCACTGAGGAAGACACAGATGTACTATTAGGAAGTGGAGTTGTCATCTCGTAGTAAGGAAGCTGCAGTACTGGATTATATGCATGCCACTGCTGTGAAAAAAAGGACATTCATCTACCAAAACTAATCCAAAAGGTTAAGGAAAAAAGTTAACAGTTTATGTGTATTATACAAATAGCCATGAGTAAACTAATCTATGTTTTGGTATAAGAAGGCAGTTAACTCTCATAGAAATGTAGGTGTTTCATTAAAGGGTCAATATAGTCAAGGATGTGTATAGCTCTACTAATCTACAATGCAGATTAGTGCTATGTAACAGAAATAGTTTTTGTTTCTGTTTTGAGATGCTGTCTCACTTTGTTGCCCAGGCTGGACTACAGTGGTATGATCTTGGTTCACTGCAACCTCCGCCTCCTGGGTTCAAACAATTCTCCTGTCCCAGCCCCCTGAGTAAATGGAACCACAGGCTCATGCCATGACACCCGGCTTGTTTTTGTATTTTTAGTAGAGACAGCATTTCACCCTACTGGTCAGACTGGTCTTGAACTCCTGACCTCAGGTGATCCACCTGCCTCAGCCTCCTAAAGTGCTGAGATTACCGGCATGAGCCACCATGCCCAGCCTATATGTAGTTTTAAATCTACGAACTGCAATACAAAAGTAAAAAAAAACACGTGAAATTAAACAATGTATTTCATTTATCCCACTATAACACTCTAAAATGTTATAATTTTAACATGCAAATGATATAAAATTAATGAGATATTTTACTTTTTCTTCATAAGAAGTCTTCAAAATATGGGGTATATTTTATAAATATGGCATATCTCAATCTGAATGCTAAATTTTTATTGAAAATACCTAATCTGAATTTAGATTACATCAAATTTAGAGTTGAAAAAATAGTCACATGCCCAAATTGTTTCAAATATACTTAAAAGTGTTCTGATAACTGAATCAAGTATGGGTCATAAATTTTAATTTAAATTAATTGAAATTAAATAAAATTTTAAAATTCAGCTGCCTAGGTACATATGTAGCTAATTGTACATATTGTATAGCACAGTTATTTACTGTTTATGTAGATAGGAGAGATGCTTCCTTTAAAAACACACAAGCTCTTAACTTTAAATTTATATTTAAAGCAGATTAAAAATGAATAGAGATGCCATGAACTTGTGTCTCTCTCCTACTCCATCTCTACCAAAAGATAAAAAATGCTGGGATGAAGACATTTATAGTTTCAGATGAGAACCGATTGTTTACCGTATCTTACCATAATTAAGAAAAGGTTTTTGTTTTTAAGTTCAAGCATTATTTTCCAGGGAAATTTTTTCTGTTTAAAAATTGAAAATGGATATTTAAAAAATCTAAAGCTCATGTATATGTTGGGTATTTGCAAAAATAACAGTCTGTGAATCAGAAGACCTGGGTGAGTCCTACACCCATCACTAACAAGCTGCAAAATCTTGGGCCTGTTGATTGACAACCTTGGACTTCAATTTCTTATTTATGAGGAATAGAAAAAAAAAATTAAGTTCCCCTTTAACAATGAAGTCCATAATTAAGATTTCTAAGTCAAAACCAATTTTTGGTAGTCTCTGGAAATAATTTAGTTTACCTGACCAATTGAGAACCTTCATAATAGTTTTGTCTTCAATGAAAAAGAGTAATTTACATTAAAAATCCATGTCCAAAAGCAATCTAAGTGAAATTATTCAATTCTGCAAACTTTTTTTTTTTTTTTTTTTTTGAGACAGAATCTTGCTCTATTGGCCAGGCTGGAGTTGTAGTGGCAGAATCTCAGTTCACTACAACCTCTGCCTTATGAGTTCAAGCAATTCTTATGTCTCAGCCTCCCCAGTAGCTGGGGTTACAGGTGTGTACCACCATGCCCAGTTAATTTTTTTCCATTTTTATGACAGACAGTGTTTCACTGCATCAGCCAGGCTGGTCTAAAACCCTTGGCCTCAACTGATCCTGCACTGGCCTCCCAAGCTGCTGCGATTACAGGTGTGAACCAACATGCCCAGCCACTGCAAACCTTTTTTAAAACAGTCATTCACATTAGAACTCTCTATTCAAATTTCACGTGGACTGCAGCGTATCATCACTGCCATCTGTCCCTTTTCCGTTGACATCCTGGCCATTTGCTGAGGCATTACAGGTGAAATTTAGGATGATGGTGTTAGGGCAGAAGACCACTGGAGGACAACGCTAGGACATCTTGTGTTTTTATCCCAGTTTAAATTTGTGCACCATATGTTACAAATAGTCTTCATGGTCTTCATAGTTTGTATCATATTATATGTTTAATAAAATGCATATTAAACTTACCATCTTCTGAAAGAGAAAATATTCTTGAGGTAAAGAAGTATTATTAATTGGGAAACACTGTATGGGGAAGGAAGATCTGCCCACCATTTCTTCATTCCTTTGAGATGAAAGAAGAAACAATAAAATCTTAAAATTTCTATGTACAAATGTCATTTTCTCTTAAGAAAAACATAAACTCTTCATAACTACAAACACAGAGAAAGCAAGCTTCTCTGACAGCATTCAGTTAAAGAGTAATTAATTACCTTAAACACATACACAAATAATCAGTTATTATTGCTGATAACATAGTGACATAGCAATAAATAATTAACTACTAGATATTGAAGTCTCAATACTTAGAGTCAAATTTGGCTTTTTGATAGAAAACTGATGGATAGTATTCTATTCATATAAAGACAAGCAACACTTAGCTATTGAAAGGGTAAAGCAAGTTGTTAGTATTCACTGAAGGTATACTTCAATCTTTTCCAGATATTAAAAAAATTTAAGAAGTTGGACATTTTCATCAAATTTAAAAAAAAAGTTTTTATTTTACTTTAAGTTCTGGGATACATGTGCAGAACGTACGGGTTTGTTACACAGATATATGCGTGCCATGGTGGTTTGCTGCACCTATTGAGCTGTCCTCTAAGTTCTCTCCCCTTACTCCAACTTATTTTTAAAGACACCTTTACTGCTGAACTGTAAAACTTATGCTCTTTCCTTAACTAATTGCTGATGCTAACATGAACACATTTGCTGGCGTCCTCCACACATTAATTAATAAAATACCTAATTTTAAAACTGTACCATTTACACCTTTATAAATGTAATGTGTGCTTCTATGGAGAGGTGACAAATGCTAGCCAGACTCTACAGCTACTCTTCAATAGTCTACATGTTAATTTTAATGCTAATACTATTAATTGTTAGGAGAGGGAGTGTACCATGAAGAAAGCTAAAATCAGCACAGGAAGGTGGAGACAAAGATGAGTCAAGAAGAATGACAGGAAGCAGTCAGATGGCTAGGCAGAACACCATTTATAAGTGGTGAGAGCACTATTACAGAAGTCAGCAGGAGCAGAATTCCCATTAAGAAAAGAATTAGGTGTCAGTTGTTATGGAAGAGTAAACTGGATATAGCACTGAGTCTTCTGAATTGCTCATCACTTTCAATGATCAATTTATCAATTTTTGATAACTTTCAAAAAGAGCAGCTTCTATAAAACAATGAGTTTTTTAGCAAGAATGGGAAGAAAAGAATGTGAGGGATGAAACAGTTTTCAGTGACAGAAAGAGAAAAATATAACAACCAGTTAAGGAGACAGTGCTCAGAAAGTCCAGAATGGATGTGGAGAAAGTGATGGCAAGGAACAAGATGAAAGGTGGAATGAGGTTACCCAGTGGGGAAGCGATGACTCAGTAGCAGAAGTGGTGAGATGAGCACCACCAGGAAAACAGCTGCAGATTCTTTAAAACCACTATCTTTCTTCAGGGCATGCAAAGTTGTCTGCATAGAGGAACCCCATGTAAATTGGGAACTGTGATGGGCTGACATGTCTCCCCAAAATTCAGCTGTTAAAGTCCTAAACCCTAGTATCCCAGAATGTTCCCATATTTGGAAAAAGGGTCATTGCAGATACCATAAGTTAAGATGAGATCATATTAAAACAGGATGAGTCTCTAATCCAATATGAGTGGTATCTTGCTAAAAAGGGGAAATTTGAAGACAGACTGTTTTAGTCCATTTTTTGTTGTTATAACACAACACCTGTTTGGTTGTAACAAACAGGTATTATAATAAACAGGTATTGTGTTTCCTATGAAGAAAAGAGATTTATTTTGGCTCATGGTTCTTCAGGTTGGGGAGTCCAAGATCAGGTGGCTAGATATGGTTAGCTTCTGGTGAGGGCCTCATACTATGTTACAAAATGGCAGAAGTCATCACAGGCAGGAGGAGCTCATGAGAGATGGTCAAACTGGCTTTTACAACAGAACCTACTTGTGATAACAAACCCATTTCTTCAATAACCAATTAATCCAATAATACAAAAATGAATTAAAATATACATGAGGGCAGAGCCTTCATGACCCAATCACCTCCAAAAAGTCCCACATCTCAACACTTCTGTACTGAGGACCAAAATTTCAACACAAGAACTTTTGAGGGACACATTCAAACTACAGCACAAATACCCACAGGAAGAACACCGTGTGAAGACAAAGGTGGAGATCTTGGTAATGCTTCTACAAGCTGAAAAGTACCAAAGATTGACATCAAACCACCAGAAGCTAGAGGAGAGGCATAAAACAAATTATTTCTGATAGCTCTCATAAAGAAGCCATCCTGCTGACACCTTATCTTGGATGTCCAGCCTTCAGAACTGTGAGATAATGAATATCTATTGCTTAAGCATTCTGTTTGTGGTACTTTGGTACAGTAGCCCTAGCAAACTAATACAGGAAATATTCATTAAAAGTGGAAGGTACATGAAACAACAAGACGCATTAAAAAAACAGTTCCAAGGAAGACCAAAGACTAGACTGTTATATAAGTATCATTTTTCTCTGCAAATCACATTGGGGACATGATAACCCATTTTTATACTTTCTTTATAATGTCAGAAATACTAGAACAATAAAGTACTATCAATGAAATGTCATAGCCAAAATATACACATACCTCAGGTCGTCTACTCCAGAATTTATGATGACTTAGAGTCCATTTATCAAACTTAACTAGAAAATACCAGAGTTTTACTGCTATATTCTAGTGCCCATCTAGTCTTTTCTCTTTTGTCTAAGTCCTAGCAATAGCTTGTTCCTTCCTAACTCCTGCAGAAGAAGAGATATCTTTTCCCACTTGGTATTAGTAGAAAAAAGGAGCTCTTACATTATATACATGGCTCGATCCATGAGACTATAGAGTGTTTCCTCCTCCAAAGTAGTAAATCCCTTTTTATGCTAACATTTGCAGAACGTTGTATGCTCAGTATTTTAGCACCTTGTGTTAATTACAAAAATCAATTCTCACACTAACCTTGTAAAGTTTTATCCTCATTTTAGAGATGGAGTACAGAGTGGTGAAATAATGTATCCAGTTCTTGTCTGAATCTCTGTCTTGCCTCTGCTGCTTTATTAACAGTGTTAATTGACTGTTAATAAGTGGCAGAGCCAAGATGCAAATTCAGGCAATCTAATTTCATCACCTCCTTTCCTAGCTTCTGATTTCACTGATGTCGAAATGCTGGGGTAAATGAAGATGAGGATCACACTGTTTTATCTGGGGTGCAATACTGCTCCTAAAGAGAAGCCTAGATATTTGACAGCCCAAGGGGCCACTCCCCTATGCTCAGAGGGTTGGGAGAACTAAAAGGGATAGGAGGGTCAGCTATTGTTAGTTTACTTGAGAATATTCAGTTCTGCTCCAGAAGACAAGAAAAAGGGAATTATGGATGACACTCATACTGTTAACATTTCTAGTGTTTATCATAGACTGTAAGAAAGCTAGCAGAACAATACTTCTGTCTCTATATATACATATGTGGATGGATGGATAGTAGAGCAATACTTTCTCTCTCTCTCTCTCTCTCTCTCTCTCTCTCTCTATGTGTGTGTGTGTATACACACACACACACACACACACACACACACACTCTGAATAGAGTATATCTGTTGCTCCCCTCTATATAGATATAGGTATCTATCTATATATACATCATTGACACATGATGTATCAGAACATAATATACCCTGACCTATTCTACCAGCCTGTAAGTTAAACCGACAGTACCAGAGAGCATGATAAAGCCAGACATTTAAAAAATTAGAAATGCAAAGAGAAGGCAAAGCAAAGCACTTTCCCTTTGCAAGAAAGCATTGTTTTGGTTATTCACATTTGTGTTTAGTACAGCAAGAGAAATTAAAAAAAAAAAAAAAAACAAGTGATATATCAACAAGCCTGAACCACTTAGAGGAGTCTGCAGAAGTACTGCAGCCAGCAGGGGAGGCCAATACAACAGAGAGAAACAAGACATGTTGATATTAGTGTAACCAGCAATCAGCTAGTTGGTCCTTCTGCCCACTTGGATCTTATCCTAAGTGTGGTAAGTTATCCAATATCTTTCTTCTTGCTTTTCACTGTTTTAAAAATGCATTTAATAAAAGGTATAAGTTGAACATTTTCATTTGGTGTGGGAGCCTTTTAGTTTCATGATCTCTGGGATGACTTGCCAGATAGTGTACATGGAGGCTACCATTGCATCAGAAATCAGGCTATATAAAATTCTAGAACAGTTTGAAAATTAACACAGAAAATTATTTCAAAAAGTAAAATAATTAATTGAATAGCTTAATTTCGGAAGGCTTAGTTTCAAAGCTAGCACTTTATTATCCTGTGACCTTGAGAACTAGCTGACTTTTGCAACTCCAGTTACTCAAATACAAAATATAAATAACAGTGTCTCTGTGATTCATGATGAAACCTTGTATGCTTAAATGATTTAACAACTATAAAAAGCATGTGGGAAACTACAAAAAAACTACAAATGTAAGCCTCTACCTCCTACTACTGAAAATATTAAGACTAAACTTTAAATGAAAATATTTTCTATCGCTTTTAATGGCTCAGAACAAAAGGATTCCTTAATTTTATTCTTTGCCTAAAAAGTAAAGTTTTACTATAGCCCAAAATATATTAAAACTCCTCTTAGTATAAGAACATATTTGCTTTACCTTTAATAAGAAACGTTTTTATAATTACCTGTAGCTGTGTGAATTTATCTTAACACAGCTCTCAAAACCTTGGTTAGCTGGTTCAGAAGAGCGAGAACTCCCTTTCAAAGAAACAGAGTTAACAGGTTACTTCATGGTGCATTGTTTTGGAGTTGTAATATTAAGTCATAAAGTAACTCAAAATATTTTAAGACATAGTAGTGATTTAAAAATTCTATAGTCAGATAAGATATATGCATATCTGTCTGACCTCTCAAATCATATTTACAGATTGTTTACAGTACTATAAATCAATGAATTAAAATCAAGCTTTGTCTAAAGCAATGACTATACATAAGAATTACATTGACATGGGACTTTGTAAGATACACGATGGTTTGTTCTAGATACCTGTAAACTGAAAACGGCAAATAAACAAGTGTTATTTGCCTCCAGTGTACAAGGCAGGAGTTCTCTAACCTGCATGGACAAAAGCCAATTCAACCTTATACATGATGTGCCAGAACATAACATACCCTGGCCTAGTCTACCGACATTAAAAGCAATGGCAAAACTGCAATTATTGTTGCACCAACCTAATCCCAGACTAGGTATTATGTTAACCAGAAAGTATTGGAGAACATGATGCAACCATGTATTTAAAAAAAGAAAGGAAGAAAAAAAGAAATGCAAAGAGGTACACTTTCCCTTTTCAATAAAGTGTTATTTTTGTTATTAGTATTTGTTTTTAGTATAGCAAGAGGAATTTAAAAACCAAGAAGTGACACATCAGTAAACTTGAATCACTTAAAGGAGGCTGCATATATATTGCAAGAATTACCACATGGCCTCTATTAGTCTCCTGAAACAAGAAAGGGCTAGAGTAATGGTATAGGGTTCTCTGGGCAGCTAATCATGAATGATTTGTTCCTGACGTGTGTGCAGGAGAAGGTGCTGAGGCCATTCATGTCAGGAGGCTTTTTCTGCCACTAGTAAGGGTAACTCTACAGTTGCCTTTGGCCACTTTGCTCTTACAGGGGCTTACCACCGGAAGGTAGAAGGTTTCCCCGGAAGGACAAATGTCCCCTGTGTATCTTCCAGAGAGCACGTATTAAATATCATACATTAGCATTGACAAGATT
Organism: Cebus imitator; assembly: GCF_001604975.1. Lineage (NCBI taxonomy): Eukaryota > Metazoa > Chordata > Mammalia > Primates > Cebidae > Cebus > Cebus imitator. Next base: position 7,579,956 of record NW_016107322.1, read on the forward strand.
AGTAAATACTCTTGCTATATAAATGCTACAGTTGTGTGACCCCAGTTTATTTAGATTTGATCAATTTATAAGGGCCAATGGCAACCATCATAGCCACTTGCTGGTTGATATTAAAATGATTATCTTATATTTTATTTTTAGAAAAAGATGCTAGAGGTTTGGTAAGACTAACCACATAACATTATGAATTAGACATGTGTTCTGAGAAAATGTAGCAATTACCACAGAGATATTTTTTCTTTTTTGATCTTACACTATATAGGAAACAAAATGCTTATGCCTCTAAGAATAGTACCAACCACAAAACACTTTGAAGATTAATCAGTGACAGGACCTACCAAATCGATACTGCACATTAATTGGTCTTCCATATAAACGAATTCCATTTAGCAAAGCTATGGCATAAGATACCGATTCTGGATGCTTAAAGCACACAAATCCAAAAGACTTCGGCTTTCCTTCTCTGTCTTTGCATATAGTCACCTTGGTTAGTGGCCCCGCCTATAAGAAACTTAAAAATTATTTTCTCATAAATCCAAAGATTTTTTTTTATACTCAAACAAATTCAGCTTTAGACTAAAGAAATGTGTTACCAACATTTTTATGTATCTCTGCTAATAATGCATCTTTCTAATAATAAACATTACACTTCCTCACACTTTCTTTGTATTTTCTGGCTTTTTGGGGAAACATTTATGGTATTAAGGACAGAAAATTCTAGGTACTAGTTTCGAGCTGTAAAAGAAATGGTAGACTATTCTTCTGTTAGGCTTAAGAAACCAACTTAGAAAACACATAAATCTAAGATTAAAATACTGCTTCATCTCCATACATACATGCAATACTGAATTACAAAATTAACTGAAATGAGAAACTCAATATTGGTTGAGTTACCCCCAAAAAGCTGGCAATGTTATATAATAGCTTAAATGTTCTGTCACAAAGATTAAACATCTTTACAAGAAGAAATAAATATATCATGCATTTTGATTTGGAAACTCCATTTGGTAAATTTCCAAAGGAAAAATGTTTAAATATGTTTAAGACTTTTAAATAGATTGCATCATTTATAAGTTTGAGACTTTAGAGAGGCTCTAAATCTAACTGGAGGTATTATTCCATGGCACATTATTAAAATGGAATAAAATATAAATTATAAATATTCATATTATATTGATAGAAAAACCTATAATATGCAATGAAGATTTAAAAATGCAGAGCCAAATATCATAGAAAAGTGTTAATTACAACTAACAAAAAAGTTACATCACAGCCATAATAATGATTACAGGAGGCACTTACAAACACAAACAACTGATTTAATGTCGAAGGGTTCAGACTTTAATAATGGATGATTTTTCTCTGCAGAGTTGCATAAATACACAAACTGCTTTTACTCTAAATTAAAATAGTCATGATCATCTTTAAAATAATTCTGCATGCTAAGATTTAGTCTTTTCCTTTCATTCTCTGTGCTCTCCCAGGGACTAGCTTCCCTTCCCTTCTGGCTTCAAGGACCACCTCATCAACAAATCTACTTTTTCCACTGTGTCTCTTTCATGGAGACACCTTCTGGAGACCTCTACATTTTTGTACTTCAAACTCAATGTATTTGAAACTGAATTCATTATAATTTCTTCTCCAAATCTTGGTATTTTAAGTATAATGATGATAACATTCATCAATGTGACTGATTTTTGATGATAACATCATCAAATGACTGACTTTCTCACTTACAAATATAATCAGAAATTTGAAAGAAAACAGTAAAAGGATAAATATACAGTAATATAAATAAAACCAATAAAATTGGTGATTTTTATACCAATATTAAATACATGTAATCACTATGAGACAGAATATGATTACATGATTTGAATTTTGACATAAATAAATTTAGATAATCCAAAGCACTTTTAAAGATAAAATTCAACATGAAGACTAACATGTAGCAACAATCACATCATCTTATAGTATTTTTTAAACCACAATGAAATACATAGTGTGACAGTTGTCAAGTTTTACTGGGTGTCTAAGTCTAAAGTGGAAAAGAAACTCCACTTCAGCAATTCTTTTCAGTACCTAGACAAAAATAAGAACTTATGCTTCTTACCTGATCTATTAAATAAAATTTACAATTTGCTTAGGTGGAAGAAGGAAATTATAAAAAATGAGAAGATAAAATCCATAATCTGGTGGATCCACACAACTGATACTGATGGAGTCCTGATTGACTAAACATGTGTTTGTACTGGATAATGCAATCCCACCCTAGTCTTCCTCTCTCCTTTTTTTTTGGAGGCTCAAAGTCAAAGAAGTCTTTTGGAGAAAAATAGTTTCAAACGATACAGAATGAAAAAACAGACATGGATCAGAGGTGATAAAAAGGGGGCAAGTTTAAAAAGATGAATTAAAAGAATGAACATAAGTCTTAAAATCAACAATATTTTTCAAATAATAAAAAAGTTTAATGTTCCGGAAAGGAGACTGTATTCCTGGAGCGAACCCTCTCTACCAAACTCTGTGTATCTATAACTTAAAGAGGGTTTCTTTAGTTAAGTGTGGAGACAAAAGTAAGTCCTTTCACAACCAAATAAAGAACCCCTTTCACCCATTCAATCAGAAAATTTAGTTCTGCAATGGTCTTTCTCCTAACTTTCCCTTATTCTGACAGGAGGAAGTAACTGTAGGTTTCTGTTGATGTTATTATGAATACTAACAACAGTATCATTAGCAGTAGCAGTGGTAGCAAAGAGTAAGTGTTGACTTAGCTCTAGTCATTTTACCATTAGGTCATATATTCCGACAGCCACATTATATTGCAGATACTATTACTCTCTTTTGACATATAAAGAAACTGAGGCATTGAGGTATTCATTGACAGGCTCAGAGTCACACTGCTGACCTCAGAGCTCCGACTGGGAACACTTTTCTATGTGCCCTTCTTGTTTTATAGATTGTCATAAACACTGTAATTTTAAGTTCTTCCTTTTAGGCAGATGAAAGGGTCTCTTCAATTTGTATTCCCCGCATCTTCCCGTTTGCCCTGGAATTCCGGATCATTACACGGTTAGGGGAATGGCTGAATGAGGGTATCTCTTTGGCAAGTGAGACCTAGTTGTATAGGACAACAAGATACGTGAGCGTGTTTACAGGACACAACAGGCTTAATCCTAGAGGTACCAGGTCTCGAAGTTTCCGAAGGTCTTCTTGGTATGAATTAAAGGGCCTTGGCCAGGGAATCAATTGGTCACAGTCACGGTAAGTTGGCTGCCGAATCATCTCAAATCTCACTTATGATGCTGGAATAAAAATACTCTCCGCATAAGAGGCTTGAAGTAAGGAGCAAGGTGTAAAAGGAAACATTATAAAAGCGACCCTCTCCTTTTGCGGGACGTTAGACGTGCTTATTTCCTCACGGAGTACAGTGACCTGGCTGTTTTCGATTCTGCCCGAGAACACCCGAGGCCCAGGCAGCCTCTGGGAAGCCCGAACTCAGAAACGCAGGGCGGGGGAACCCCATCCCTGCCCACCCCCAGGACTCTGAAGCAGGATGGGGACATGGGATCACTCCGTCACTATACTCCCCAGCCGCTCACCTGGAGACAGGTGCGCCAAGGCGAAACTAAATTAAAAGCCCTGCTCAGGACGGGGCGGAAGGGGGCGGGGCTCTGGGTGGCCCAGGTGAGCGCTGCGCTTCCGGCCCAACGCGCTCCGCCCCTCCGCCGCCCCTTCCCAGAGGACGGTACCTGAAGGAACAGCTCGTACAGAATCTCTTCCCGAACTCGGGCCTCTAAATTCCCCACAAACACCGTCCTGTCGGCCTCCTCCTGAGCAGGGAACATCCTCCGGTCTTGGAGGTAGGATGAAGTAGGAGACGAGACACCGCCCCTTCTCCGGCTTTACGGCGCCGCGCGGATGAGGGGGCGGGTCCGGCGCCGGGAGCGCGCGCCGGGGGCGGGGCGAGGCTTCAGGGCCACGCCCCCAGGGCACGTGGGGAACCGACCACCGCACCAACCCCCTTACCGAGGGCAGGGCTGAGCGGTGGGAGAGTGGGTGAGAGCAAGAAAGATGAATGCAGAAAGGGCTTTACTAACCTTTAGCTCGTGGGGTGGCTTCCTTTTATTCTGGCACATTAATTGATTTGGATTTATTCAATCAACATTTTAAATAAAATGACTGTAGAGATGTGGTAACTTCATTGCTCCCAGGCTAATGCGAGGAGATTCGTTTGTGTCCAAAGAATAAATGGACAAATCATTAAGATATTAAATTATTCGTAATTTTTGAAAGAATCGATGCTTGCATGAATGTGGATACAACAGACTACTAGAATTAAAGTTTATTTTCTTAGAAAGTGCTCCCTGGATGAGTTTTTGAAACTGGCCACAGAGGTTTTACGTGGACTGCAAAAGGAACTTGAACTTGGGAAAGCTAATACAAAGAGATATACTGGAGAGAGTAGAGCAAGAATTTTTAAGGATGGCAACTGGGGGTTTGTGGCAGGATCAAATGGCTGTACTTTGTTTCAGGGCTGTACTTTGTATATGGTATACTATGTTAAAGGCTTAGTTCTTTCTTGGGATAATTTTTGCTTTTAATAAAAATCTTAAAAACAATAAAGTTACAAGAAAGGAGAAAGAAAACTTAGAATCTCAGTACTTTGATAAATTAACTGTTAGCTTCCTTTCTGTAGCTACCGTATGTCTACATAGGACCTTGAGATCATCTCATGAATAACATATAGGTAATCAGAGCATTATTTGGCCTTTAGTTTGGCATCATGATGAAATTTCATTTTGAATTGAGGAGGTGTGCTTTTATCTGGGTGATGGACCAAACAAAAAAAAAAAATCTTTTCTAATGAAAAGGTACACAATTTAGGAAGTCCTATTTTCTAATTGAACTCTGACATTACACAGTTTTACGACTTTGAACAAGCAATTTCTCTCTGGAATTCGGATTCTGTCTCTTAAGGAATGGTTTGGACTAAATATAGTTACTTCATTTAATAGGTACTTTCTAAATGCTTAATTCTTGGAAAACAAGTATAAAATTCTGACCTCCTAAAGCTTATCTTATGCGAGAGACAGCCTTTCCATCCTCACAAATACAATATAAAGTAGTTACCTTCAATAACTACTGAATACTAAAGGTATCAGTAGTTACCTTCAACTGCTATATCATGAAGGTATATATCCTGTCTCCATTTTTTTTTTCCTTTTCTTTCCACTATCATCAGTATAGTTGTGATATAGTAGGAGGGAGTTAAGGAAACACATTGTAGGCAAATAAATATGTTGATCAAATGAATGGATACTTGCAAGTCTCTGTGTAGACCTCTTGATATATTTGTAGCCATTTACTTCATAAATCGTATCAAACCAACATATTTACTCCTTAAATTCCCCTCAGACACTACTTATATGGAAGCTGTATCTTCTGGTTTCACTTTAAACCATTGCATGTATATGAGTGTATAGGCTATAAACCTTTAACTACACTTGTAATTAATGTTCATATTATATTTTTCTATTGAAATTTGCATCCTTCTTTGCCTACAAATGTGCATAATTTTGGTGTCATAATGTCCTCTTTTGGCTGTACATGAGTTTATAGTGCTTATAATTATAGAGCACTTAGTCAATATTATAAACTGAAAGTCAGCTCCTGTAGTTAGCAAGATTTTCAGAATTTGATCTCAATATATCATTTATCTAATGTAAGCATACTGTGTTTCTTAACTCATATTGAATGCAGGCATGGTAATAAATCTAGTGGGTTAAAAATAATTCACTTCAAACTTTCAGTATTTACTGGACCGTTAGTCATATGCAAGTTTTAATGGGTTAAATACATGTAGCATTCTATAAAGAACTAGCCTTTCTTCATATCAGGATATCTGATGTCACTAGCTGAATGAACATATAATAAATGGAAATTTCAGTACCTAGGACAATCTCTGGCACACCTGTGGGCATATAACAAATAGTTATTGAAATAAAGATTGAATAAATAAATGTCTTAATACTTAATACTTTGTGTCCCCAACAACAAAATCTGTGCCTGGAAATCAATAGGTGCTTAGTGAAAGTTCCAAAATGAATGAACAACTGAGTGAATGAATGAGTGAATGGGGGAACTTGGCCAATTACTGTTAAGGGATTTTATTGCATGATTTTTTAAATTGAACTCACTTTGGTCTTCACTTTTTTTAACCCCCACTTTGTCTTTATTCTGATTTTTCCTAACCATATTTTTGTCAAGTAAATACAGTTTTTTAATCATTTTACATGTTTATTGTAAATATTATAAATAAATATTTTTAAAATTTAAGGAAGTAAGAAAGTAAAAATTACAAATTTATCAGGCAGAGATAACTATTTTAGAGGAAATCCTTCCAGACTTTGAACTATGCACATATATATGCGTATATATTTCTCACTTTAGGAAAATAAACCATGCTACATCATACTGTTTTTCAGCTTTCCCTCTGCCCTCTAAAACTGTAATGAAGACCTTTTACACCAATAAATACTGATCTATCTATATCATTAATTTTAATCCACAGTAGGTACCTAGTTAGACTAATCTCTCATTGTTAGATTTTATATTGCTTTCATTTTTTGACTATTACTGGAATGCTGAGATGAACGTCTTTGCTCAAATATTTGTGCATGTGCACCATTTGCCACATATAAGGACCTTCGATGTTTGTGTAGAAAAGTGTTTTGGATTTCTGTAGGAAATGTCTTTGATGCTTAATTGCTCAGTCAAAAAGTAAGATTGTTAAACATTTTTACACATTGACAAATTAATAAAAGGTTGTCACAAAATATATTGAGATAAACAATGATTTTCCATCGCAATAAACAATAATTAACTACCACGTATAATTACTTGTAAAGTACTTGAAGAACACCTGATGCATAGGGCTCAATAAATTGTAAATCTTCTTCATCATTGTTATCCTCACATCATCATACTGAACATCGCCTTTGAGTTACTGTTTACATTGTAAGCATGTATGTAAGCTACTGACAGTGATTTTTTATATCCAAGGAGGACTAAAGTGCTTAAACAGATTATGTCTTACTAAATTGCTGGCATTTTATAACTTTGTCATTCCCCAATATTTTGCTATTTAATGCAATAAACATTAATGACCTCATCTTTCTCATATTGGCAGTATGTAAAATACATGATAATGAAGAATCATAATTTTAAATTTGGAATCTGTATTATACTGTCTGATAGGCCAGTATTTTTCAGTATGAACTCTTCAGAATTGTAAAGATGAAAGTAAATGTGCAAGAGTCATATTATAATGCTGCATTGAAAGCACAAAGAAAAAAGGAAATTGTAAGTGAAGGAGGAAAGATTTGTATTTTAATTTATTAAGTATAACTTGCTAGGAAAAATTTGTTTTAAGATTATCTTTCTTCCCACATTCTGAAATGATGTGACTTATTTATATCTTTGTTAGAGAGGTATAGTTCTTACAGCTAAGTGCTGTGGAAAGACCTAGATTATTTTTTGGTCTCCAAACAGATTGTAGTGGTAGCATTGTTTTAAAAATGGAAGTCTCGTGTAAAACACCCAGAGATCAAATAGTCAAAATAATGATGGAATTTCCTCAGAAGTTAAATGTTCATGATTTTTTTAAAAACTAATACCTCATTTTGTTTGTGGATCTTCTCAAATTCTTTCCGAGACCTCAGATTAGTTTCTGTGGGTTTATGACATATATTAAACACTTCTGTTCTTACTGTATTTTTGGAACTTTATGGAGACTTGAATTTTTTCAAAACAAATTTAATTTTTAACCTTGTAATTCCTGTACATAGAACAACTCTCAATTTTTCTTGCTTACTAAAGTCCATGGCTGGTAGGAAAAGAAGATAATTAAGTAAATATGTAAAAAGAAAAAGTATGCTAATTTTAAAATGGTTGTCATAATTAAAGACAATTTTTAAAAAATTCACCTTTTAACGTCAAGAGATAAGCCAAAATTTTGAATTTTAAAATAGCCTCTGCTTTGGGGATATAAAATAACATAAATATGAAAAGCTCGTATTTTATACTTGACAGAGCTTGATGGATGTAGATTTCATTACTGATTTACATATATAAAGACATCTCAGTTTGTAATCCAAATGAATATAAACCACAACTTTTTCTGACACTTTCCATTTCCAGCATTTTCTAACATCACGTTTGTATATTTTCCCTGACCACTTCTGAAATCCTGAGGTTAAAAAGGAATACAGAAAGATGTAATTAGATTTATCATTTCCTTAAATTCAACTTGTGTAGCTGAAATTTTGTTTGTGCCTTATTACAGAGCCTGTGACTTAAAAATCCTTCCCACAGCCACAAGCTAAAATGGGAGAAAACAAACTACCTCACCTTTTTCAACCAAGAGGGAGGAGCAAAAGTCAGTGAACTTTTACAGTAGAACCTGGCAGCCCTTGATGATCCTACCAAAGAGAAACCTCAATGAGTCATAGAATTTCCTTTCTGGTGAATTGAGTGCCGCTTTTGCTTTTCTCAGATTCCAAATGAGAGTATACATTTTTCTTTGTTTGATGTGCTGGGTAAGATCTGGTAAGATACTTATTAACAATGTGATTATCTTTAAAAATTACATATACAATAGTGTAGTCTGTATTCCCGGATAAAAATATTATGACATAATAGAATAAAAAGATGCTATGACTATTGGTACTAATTATAACAAACATTACTATGAAGAAAACTTCCGTGTGTGTATGTGTTTGTGTGCATGTGTTTAATAAGTTGACATTTTGCATTTTATGTACTTGCCAGTTAATTAGTAACTAGGAAAGCTTTTTTTTTTTTTTAAAGATATAAATAGAGAATAAGCAGAAACACTCAAGAGAAAGAATAATTCAGTAACAGAAATTATTTTGGTATTTTAAATTACGCTTTAAATAGCTTGTTTCAATTTTATTTAACTAGTTCCACTTTTGAAGAAAATTATTACTTGGGTAAATTATCAATGGCAAAACAAACAAAATCATCATATATTACAACTTTTGCTCTCATTCAGTATAACAAAAAACAAAGCTGGTTTATGGTAGTAAGGTAGAACTTTATTCTCCTGCGCTGTTGGTGTACAGTGATAAAGTTTATCAATATTAATAGCATCATTTTCTGCTTTATGATAAAGTAGAATTACTTGTTTGACTTTGTAAGTAGAACAATTTGTTCTACTTTATGGTAATAACAGTTGCAAATTTAAAATTCAAGATGAATAGTTTTCCGTAGGGGTTTTATGAAAGCAGATAATTTCCTTTATGTTTTAAACTTACTTGAAATTTGTTAATGCATGCTCAAATAACTTTAAAATTAACTAGAAATTAACATTATTGTGTTTTCAATTGGCTATTTGAGATAATCGTAATTCTGGAAATGTTTGAATTTCATATTTAAATACAGAATCTCGATACTGATATGCAGTTTATAATTTATATTATTACTCTGAAGTTTCTTGATAGGGATTTTATGTTATTGTAATGTATAATAGTGGCACCTTAAGTTGAAAGTCAGAGAAATTTGAAGTCTAGGCCCCTAATTATCATTTTTAATAGTTATAATCATTTCAATATCATCATTTACATTGAAAACGTATTTGGCAGACTTTCTGATATTATTGTTTTGGTTAGTATTTACTTAGTCAGTTGCCTAAATTTTCAGTTGGAAAAATTGAAGCATAATTGCTTTGTATGTTTCTCTCTGCATGGAGAGTTTAATTCTTGTATATGATGATTAAAATAAAATAGTATAACTTTTAGATATTAACAGTAGGAGTAGAAAATAAGTGATTTAAAAATTGTACTGATCCTCAAAATAATTTTTAACCCATGTAGACTCTTTAGGCTTTCTTTCATTTTCCTTGAATCTCTACTTGATTAAAAATTTTTGTTGGATTTCAGTTTATTTCATGTAAGTGTGTTTTATTTATTATACATGCTCCTTTATTCTCCGCTAGCGATTCTGATATATACCTCCAGGAGGCGCATGTTTCATACTTGTCAACATGAAAATCATTGATTACATCTGCCTTTGATTACAAATGACCTACAGAAAGTAGATTAGTCAGGTGTTTTTAAAAATTGTAAGTAGAATAAAATGGGAGAGGAGCAGTAGCTCAAAAAACTTTATGCAAATATGCAGTACATCTATGTATCTATATATTCAAATTATATGCATATATGCATATTTATTCTTAGTACAGTTGCCAACTTATAGTAACTATTTAAACTGGAATTTTTGTTGTTGCTATTATTATATTGCAAGGGTCATTAATTTTTTTTTTTATTTATTTAGACAGGGTCTCGTTCTGTCACCCAGACCGGAGTATAGTGGGGAGATCATGGCTCACTGCAGTCTTGACCTCCTAGGTTCAAGCAATCCTCTGGCTTCAGCCTCCAGGTTAGCTGGGACTACAGGCACGCACCACTATGCCCAGCTAATTTTGTAAATTTTGGAGAGACAGCATTTCACCATGTTACCCAGGCTGGTCTCCAACTCTTGGGTTCAAGTGATCCACCTGTCTCAGCCTCTCAGTGTGTTGGGATTACGGACGTGAGCCACTGAGCCAGCAAGGAAATAATTTTGTAAACTACCAGATAGTAAATATTTTAGGTTTTGTGGACTATACAGTCTTTTTTGCATCTACTAAGCTTTGTCACCAAAGCAAGAAAGCAGCAGTAGATAATACATAAACAAGTGAGTGTGCATGTGTACTAATACAACTTTATTTATGGACACTAACATTTGAATTTGTTATAACTTTCACATCACCAAATATTATAATTTTAATTTTTCCCAACCATTTCAACATGTAAAAAACATTCTTAGCTTGTCAACCAGACTGGGCCACAGGACATAGTTTCCCACTCCTGTGTGCCTTGGAAGAGATGTTAAAGATAGATTAATTCAGGTGTCTGATTTCACAGTTGAGGAAAGTGAAATGCAGAATAAAATGAACTTATTTTTGTAAAATGGAGTTATTTTTGTAAAGTTATTTTGTAGTATGTGATATAGGACATCTAGGAATCATGTTAAAGTGTGAATTTTTATCCGTAGGTTAGAGATGAAGCCCAAGATTAGCAATTCTACTAAGCTCTCAGGTGATACCTGTAGGTACACAGATCACTTTGGAGTAATAAGGGGGTAGGAAGTTATAGAGCCTTAGAAGCCTGTTTGTAGGGCTGTAATCTTTCTAGAACCCATGGGATTCTGAGATGACTGCCTCAACAAAATAATTATTTTTCTCTAACTTGTATCAGTATTTTTCTGATATGATCCACGATTAATTTCCCTTGACTTACTAAAATCAGATGCCCTCAAAGGATTTCAATTTATTGTACCAAAATCTCTTTAAACAAGGGTTACATGAAAGAACATGAAATTTGGAATTAAAAGATCCAGATTCATGTCCTAGTGGCATGTTATCTTGGGCCAAATCACTTATCCTCTATGAACCTCATTTCCTCATTTCTAAATGCGGTTAATAGCTGTAATACTATCTCGCTCCATTGCGAAGCTCAAAGAAGATAACATAAATGTGGATTTGGTCACATATAAAGCACTAAAAATTGGATTCGAATAATCTACTATGTTTTCTTCCATGTTCATTTTCTCTTTAATTATTTTAGATAATTTCCAGATGTAAGGCTTCTCCATGTGTGGTTCATGAACTAATGTATCAGAATCCCTAAGGTTACCCCATTAAAAATGCAGATATAGCTACAAAATCAGATTCTCTGGGGATGGCCTCAGGAAACTACATTCTGAAAATTCGTACATTCCCAGTCATTTTTTTTACATCTATTTTAAAAATCATATTTGGGAATTCCTGGTTTAAAGACTTGTTAGATACATACTTTATTTTGCTTGTGTAGTCAGATTCATTTTCAACAGCTTTTCAACCATTTGCATAAATGAGTTACTGACTGAATATCTTGTTTTTTCATTAAAAATTGACATAATTGTGCATATTATTTCTATACATAGTAATGTGTTGATAGATGTAATACATAGTGATGAGATCAGCGTAATTAGCATATTGATACCTCAAACACTTATCATTTCTTTGTGCCGGGAACACTCAATATCCTCCTTCTAGCCATTTGAAACTGTATAGTATTGTTAACTATAGCCATTCTTCAGTGATGTAGAATATATTAAGTCATTCTACAGTGATGTAGAAAATATATTAAGAATATTTTCTCTTAATGGTCTCCTGCTCAGGTTTTTGAGATATAATTTTTCTTGCATTCTAATGAGAAAGATTTCTATATCTGTTAATAGATATCTTTGCTGATTATATTGGGTGATGATTTCTTTCTCTCATATTTATCACCAGGATCCTACTGGTTTTGGATCCTACTGGATCCTTTGGATGTATTGATTGGTATTGATATGTATTAAATTCTTGTCAGGATTCCAGGTGGTAGGAATGTGCATGTATAGATTTCCCACACGATTTGCACAGTGTAGCATGCATTCATATTGTATTGTGTTTCAATATATTTCCCTTCTACACTTCCTCATTCTCTGATATTTATAACAAATGAAATAACTTTTCCAAGTATCTTTCAGCTGTTGATGTAGGAATGCAATGCAAGTCTTGCTTCTCCTTCATTGCCTTCCTTTTTTTCGTTAATCTAAACAATTGTGACAATATTGTGTATATACTTGAAAACTAGGATTATTGTAAGAAATAGATATTATCTCAGTATTAAAACAATACTTGTTAACTCTTTTTTTGCTATGCTTTTCTTGGGATAGATACTTTAAAGTGGAATTACTGGCATAAAGTGTACTAATACTTTTGTTAATTTTTGGTATGGATTAAAAAATTATTTCATAAGTATTCTTATGAAATTAAAGTGCTAGAAGCAGTATGAACATACACTATCACCTGGGGTGGGAACACTTTGGGGATTATTTGCTTATTGTGACGAAATTAGAATCACAAAAATCTGTGAAAAAGAAAATAAAAGGCAGCTGTCATTTCATTGCCTCAGAATGACTATTGCTATTAATCTGGTTTAGTTATTTTATTTTCTGCCCTAGTTCTTTCTTGTGCAGGGAGATAATCATGTAGAACAATGTATAAATAGATAGTTAATAGTGACAGAATGCACACATGGATGAAAATGCTATAAGAATGAGATTTAAGATGTTTTACATTTTTGTCCCATTATACATAACCCAGAGATTAATGTTTTTACATTTAAAACAAATGGTTTGTAAGTCCCAGAAAGAAAATTAAGAAAAAGATTTGTTAAGTTTATATGTGGTGTAAACACATACACATGCAAAATTTCAAAAGAATGTTGTATCAACTTACAATCTCAACATTCACGTTATATAAATACTTATTATTAATTTTTAAAAGTATTTTAAATGTTATAGGGAAAATATTACTTGATTGTTTTGATTTGTATTGATGACTAGTCAGGTTAAATATTTTTTTCTAATGCTATTATATAGGGACTATTTTGTAAAACTTTTCTTAAAGTTTGTAATCAACCTATCTACTTTGATTAGTGCCCATTGAACTTTCTTTATTAACAGTATTATTGCTTTCACTCACATCCATTACTATTATATTTTGTACAGATAAAAAAGTTTTCTTAATTTTTGAACAAATCACGTTTATATTTTCCATTGTAATTATGTTATCTTTGGTTTGGAAAATCTTTTTACATAATTAATGCATTACTTTATTGTAGTTGTTCAGTAAATTATGTTGAAGGACTATGAAATGAAATCCTTTCTACCCTCCACTTTCAATTCTGTTGTTTGCAATAAATACTATTGCAGTATTCAGCTTGACTGACATTTTCTTATTTCAGAGAATAAAAGACCATGCCTTGAATTCTCTCAGCTAAGTGTAAAGGATTCCTTCAGAGATTTATTTATTCCAAGAATAGAGACAATTCTGATGATGTATACAAGGAACAACCTAAATTGTGCTGAGCCACTGTTTGAACACAATAACTCACTTAACGTTAATTTTGACACACAAAAGAAAACAGTCTGGCTTATTCATGGATATAGACCGGTGGGCTCCATCCCATCATGGCTTCAGAATTTCCTAAGGATTTTGCTGAATGAAGAAGATATGAATGTAATTGTAGTAGACTGGAACCGGGGTGCTACAACTTTTATTTATAGTAGGGCAGTTAAAAACACCAGAAAAGTTGCTGCAAGTTTGAGTGGGCACATTAAAAATCTTTTGGTAAGTCTGGGAATTTAATGTATTATACATGCTATACAATATGCAGTGTGTTACATTTAATGCCACAAGGTTATAATAAACTAAATACTTTTCTCCATAAGCATTAACAATTACTGGTTTGATGTATTAATGTATGTAGCCATCTTTTCTTTGTCAGGCTCAATGAATAATTCTATACCTGGACATATGCTATCTTTTTTAAAAATTGTATTAAAATTTAGTAAATATTATGCTATATTTCAAAATCTTCTGAGATTTATTTGAACTCTACCTATACCAACTTCAGAATAAAATAGCGATTCTACGTGGGCAGGGAATATAAACTTTCTAATTATAACATTCTTTAGTTATCTTTTAAAATATATGGCCAAAACATTTGTAGATAATCAAGTGTGAATTGGTAAAAGTAAAGAAAAGTCATTTTTGGGGGACAGGGTCTCACTTTGTTGCCCAAGCTGGAGTGCAATGGTGCAAACTCGGCTCACTGCAGCCTCCACCTCCCAGATTCAAGTGATTCTACTGCCTGAATCTCCCGAGTAGCTGGGATTACAGACACCCACCACGACGCCCAGCTAATTTGTGTATTTTTAGAAGAGACGATTTTGCGATGTTGGCCAGGCTGGTCTCAGACTCCTGACCTCAGGTGATCTTGGCTTCCTGAAGTGCTGGGATCACAGGCAAAAAATCATTTTGAAAAGTAGCAAACTTCTGTCAACTTTGGAGGTGGACCTTAGACTCATTCAAGTCTGCTCAGGATTTGAATGGATCAAATAAAGTTCAGGCCGGTTCTATGTTACCTGTGAATGATTCTTGTCAGACCTTAGGGAGATCTATGTTTATCCTAAAAAAAAACATAGGTAGTTGTGGGTGCTTGAGAGAAAAAAGGGTGATACCTGGTTTGGGAACATTCTTGGGCTTGAAATTTGTCCTTGAGTTGTGTTGTGCTGAACTTTCAAGACTCTGTTAAAAACTGAACAAACATAACACTTTCAAGAAGCAGTTACATGTAGTGGCCACAGGTCAGACTGAATGGGTTCAAAGTGTATATCCATCTTTGATCAACTGTGTGATTTTGAACAATTATATAGCCTCTCTGTGCTGTATTTCCTTTTTTGTTTATATAGAATAACAAAATGGGCCGGGCGCGGTGGCTCAAGCCTGTAATCCCAGCACTTTGGGAGGCCGAGGCGGGTGGATCACAAAGTCAAGAGATCGAGACCATCCTGGTCAACATGGTGAAACCCCGTCTCTACTAAAAGCTACAAAAAATTAGCTGGGCATGGTGGCGCATGCCTGTAATCCCAGCTAC
>NW_016107322.1:7595636-7607347 GCF_001604975.1 Cebus imitator
AAAAAAAAAAAAAAAAAAAAAACAAATAACAAAATGTTGTAAAAATATTTACATGAATATTGAATTATATATGTGCTTAATCAATGGGTGACATTTAGTAATCATTGAATAAATTGACTTTCATTATTAGTTTTACACCCCCCAAATTTGGATACAACTATACCATTCCTGTAGAGAGACAGAGGAGTTAATTGACTCAACCATTCCTACCAATAGACTATTAATTACATCATTGATTTTTCCTGATGATAATGGTCTTTTCTCAACTAATAAATATGTGTGCCTCAAAGTGCGGAGAATGTGAACGTTAAATAGAAATACTTACGAAAATTTGTAATATTAGATAAATTTCTAACAGTGCCTTTACTTACAGAGGATTTATATTACAGAGGAAGACTTAAAAGATCGGCACCACTGGAGTCTAGAGAGATACTCCCTCAGGCTTTGGGGCATGGCTATGAGAAATCTGAAGAAAATCATAACTTTGTGCCTTAAAAGCCTGAGTCCAGTTTTTCATTTGTGGCAAGTGCTCCACATCTTATGCAAGCCATCAGGCACATCACTGTGTGGGCTGGACCATGAGTCTCACATTCGCCCCCTGAGAGCGTGGTGGAAATACACCCTCATGTAGTTGCCTAATGTCCCTTCCTGGAGCTTAGACTAAGAGGTATTCAGACCTTGGCCTTGGAAGATTGGACTGCATCACTAAGCTTATGATCAAGAGAAGTCACCTAAAATCCATGAACTCGATTATATTATCTCTGAAGTGAGAATGATTATTCAACTTTTGTGAAACTTTCTAAGGTTTTTGACACAACCTGAGTAGGTAAAACAAGAAGGCAAATTAGCATACATTTTGAAGTCAGATCTTGGCTTGTGTTTTTGTCCATTTTGGCTACCATAACCAAATGCCATAGACTAGGTAGCTTATAAACAACAAAAATTTATTTCTTAGAGTTCTGGGGTCTGAAAAGTCCAAGGGGAAGGCATCAGCAGATTCAGTGTCTGGTGTGGGCCCAATTCCTGGTTCATTGATGATGCCTTTTTTTCACCATGTCTTCACATGGTAGAAGTTGAAGGAGATCCCTCAGAGGTCTCTTCTATCTATTAATGACCTCAGAGGTCATTAATCCCATTCATGAGAGTTCCACATTCATAACACAATCTCTCAACCCACAAGAAGACCTCATATCCAAATATAAATATAAAATGCATAATCACCTTGAGGATTATGCATTTTAGGGAGATCCAAACTTTCAGACTACAGCAGCTTGGATTCCATCTTTTCCTTAATCAATGTGGCTTTGGGCAAGTTGTTATTTCTGACAGTGTTTCCTTAATAAAATGATAATTGATCCAATGTTACTTATTTTGCATTTAGTAGGTACTAATGGCAGTTTTAGGTAATAGGATAAAAATGAATAACATAATGAAATTGGGAGTATTAAATATAAACGTTATAAGGCACATATTGAGGTAGCTAGCAGAAAGTAAGCACCTAGAAATGTTTATTATAAAACACTTTGCTAATTAATTGTATTTTGTATATACTGTCCTGCATGAGATGATACCATTTTAAAATAAGAAAATGATGTTAAAAATAAATAAAGAAAAATCAAATATTTTATGGCAAAAGTGGAATAAATATATAGTTGTTTAGAAATTATAAAGTATCTTTCCCTATAACCGTAAAATGAATTAAGCCAGAAAAAATAATGAATTTTAAAATGTTGCTATATGAGGGAGGCATGATTTGTGATTACTTGAAATGAGTACTGTTTGTTAAGACTGTCTCTTTAATTGCAGAAGCATGGTGCATCTCTTGACAATTTTCATTTCATAGGTGTGAGCTTAGGGGCTCATATCAGTGGATTTGTTGGAAAAATATTTCATGGTCAACTTGGAAGAATAACAGGTAAAATTATTTTTATAAAAGTAGTGTTTTATCGTATGTTTAAGCATCAGAAGTTACTTTGCTATTTTTTTTTTTTTTTTCTTTTTTGAGATTGAGTCTCACTCTGTTGTCCAGGCTGAAGTTTTAGTGGTGCAATCTCAGCTCTCTGCAACCTCCACCTCCTGCACTCAAGCGATTCTCCTGCCTCAGCCTCTCAAGTAGCTGGGATTACAGGCACATGCTACTATGCTCCGCTAATTTTTGTATTTTTAGTAGAGACAGGGTTTCACCATGTTGTTCAGGCTGGTCCCAAACTTCTGACCTTAAGTAATTTGCCTGCCTCAGCCTCCCAAAGTACTTGGATTACAGGTGTGAACCACTGCACCCAGACACTGCTTAAAATTTAATGGGTACAATAATTAAGCAATAGAAATTATGTACAAACATTTATTTTTTATTATGTTATATTCAAATATTGGTTTTGTTTTAGTTAGACTCTAAAGTCTTGTTAAGTTCTCAACAGAGCTTTAAGTTACTGAAAAGGAAATGGGAGAAAAATATCTATTTCTGCAGTCCCAGCTAAATTTTAAGGAAATATTATCATAAGAATACAGAAGTAAATATGACCCATCAAATAAAAATGCTTTATGTATTAACTAGGAATATAACTTTGTACATAGTTATCACAAATTTTGATGCATTTCAACTCTCTAAAAATTTTTACTTGAATACTACAAAAGAATCAGGAGTTGTATCCAATTTAAGGGACTCTGGGTCCCCATTCATATTTCCATAACAAAGTTACTGCATCCAGAAAGCTTAGTCACCTAATAAGGATGACATGGATTTTCATTCTTTCCTGTATGAGTGGTAGTGATTTTAGGAATAGGAGGATAATATTCCTTTCAACCAATGTGCCTTTTTATTGAGGGGGGGTGGGGAGGAAGCAATTATTTATATCTATGTCCATAGAATATTTATAATAATGTTAAGTGTTGAAAAAAGGTAGTAGTGTCTTTAGCTAAATTTCAAAAAAGGGGGAGAGAGGTGAAAAACATGTAGATAGTTAACTTTACAAACCTTGAGCATATCCTTACTCTAATCAGTTTTAATATTATCAAACGTGTGAAAACAATTAACTGAATGAATGTAGGAGGGTCAAGAAGTAACAGTTTAGCCAGGATTTATTTATACAAAGTTCCTTAGTACTTAAGGCCCATTCTGTTTCAACAACCACACTTGCTCAATTTATACTTGAAATTGTATTTGCACTTATTAGTCTGGTTTGAATGGATCCAAATACCAGGCAACCATCAGGGACTAACAGGCCACCAAATGTGGAGGTTCTACATCAGAATAATTTACAGGAAGAAAGACGTTTCTGTCTCTTTCAGTAAAGTGGGTTAAATAAAATGGAGATAATAGAAGTGTTTGAGATGAGAAACATTATATTTCACCTTCAAATATCTTTTTAAGATGATTGTCTCTTCATTATATAGATGTTCTCAAGAAACTGAATCCTATCTTCTCTCTCCTCTTTTTGACACTCCCCAGAAAGTCATGAGTCTAGAATTTTTATTTAGAATTTAAAATACTCTACAAATAGTATTCAGACTCTATGGAATCTAAAATATATTTTTCTTTTCTTAAGAGTGTATGAGAAAGTCTTATGAGAAATGAATCATAATAGGATTTATCCTGTATCCCAAATCATATTTGGCATCTAAAAAAGCTTTACAGGTCTATCTACAGATAAATCCAGAGTGAACTAGCAAGGTACAGAGTTCAAGAGAGGACCAGATGGTATTCATTATTTTTTTCCTTCAGGAGGAGTAGTTATTATTTAATATAAACTACTGTATTACTCCTAATTCATTCTTACATTAAAATTCTCCAAAAATTCCTACAATGTTTTGCTGTGGCTTAACTTGAAAAGCTCTGAAGGTTAGTATTATTTTTCAAATAATGAAGATACCTGCTATTCATCCACTTTCATTTGTTTTTAAATATGTTTTTGGATAGGTTTAAACTAAAAATATCAATGCTTTTTATGTATATAATGTAATAATAATGGAACTATTCACTATAATGAGCTCTGCAGACTTGATTAGACTGATAGTTTCTATCTTGCATTTTAGGTCTTGACCCTGCTGGGCCAAGGTTCTCCAGAAAACCACCATATAGCAGATTAGATTACACTGATGCAAAGTTTGTGGATGTCATCCATTCTGACTCCAATGGTAAGAAATCAGGATTTATTATCTAATTATTTGAAAATGAAGAGGGGAATGTAGACCCTGGGCAAGAGGAGAGCATAAGAAAAACCATCATGGATAAAATGATTTTAACCCTGTAATTATAGAATGATACAATTTCCCAAGCAATAGTTCTTAGAGTTAGTGATTTCCTGCATTGTCAAATGGCACTCTTTGATTTCAGCTTGCTTCCTTCAGGTTTCAAGATGTATCATGTCATTCTAAAAGACTGAAATAGATAACTAAGAGTCATTCCTTTCATTGCTGTTGACAGTTTTATTGATTTGATCACATTTCCCCCCATGTTTAACGTTCCTGATATATTTAGGTTACCATTCTCCCCACTTATTTTCTTGCTGTGATATATGTCAACTAGAACTGAACACAGCATTTCAGCCACAAATAGAGAATAGTATTCCCTAAATGTAAGGAAATACTTTTTCTATTGTTTTTAGTTATCATAGCTGAAAATCTCTAACAGAGTATTGGACTTTTGGCCAGAGTGTGTTGAACAGTTTTAAAAAACAGATTGTCCTCATGGTCTTCCTGATTTGAATTTGTTAATACTAATATTTATCAAGTACTTCCTATATATTAGGCAGTGTTTTGAGTGCTTGCATGAATTAATTAGTGAATTCTACTAAATTTCCATTACATAGATAACAACTATCATTCCCTTTACAGTTGGGGAAACCAGAATAAAGGGCGTAAGGTCAGTAAGTGGTAGAGTCATAATTTGACATCACATGTTTTGATTCCAGATGATGCCCTTAACTAACATATTATTCTTATAAACTGAATCAGGAGAGGGTTTGGTGCTAAGATAGAGACAAGGGCAGTGACACTAACACCACCCCTAATTCCTTATTTCTGGAGGCTTTATGTGCCTTCATCCAGGTAATATCATTGCTCCCTTATTACCCTGAATTTATCTTGTGGTGATCTATACTACCATATTAGTATTGTTAGTATTATTATTATTGTTGTTGTTGTTGTTGTTTTGGTGAGATACATAAATGCCATAGACACAATTTTTCAACCCCCATGACTACATGTCAATAGATTGAGACTCCAATGGTAACAATTTTGCTCCTTATTTGAAATTTAGGTTCACCTACTTCTATAAGCAGTCAAAGCCTTGGGAGTCATAGTTTTAGTGTAATATCCAAACATCTCATGTCTTTATTATCTCTGACTCTTTACATCAACTTGGCACATCCACACACAACATACCTATTGGCTAATTAATCATCCATAGTCTCTTGTCTGAATTCTTTCTGAAACTCTAACTTCAATTCTGCCTATGGATTTTTGACTTAGCTGTTCATACTTTTTATTATTTTTGTTTTCAATTTTTACTTATCCTAATGAACTGTCTTGGGTTGTCTTATATTCTTAACATCTTTTGATGATGCAAGCTATTAGAACTAACCTGCCACTAGAGGCCACATAGTTGGACCCTTTGATTGATCTTTTGATTGATCTTTTTAGGACTATCACAAATAAGAAACAGACTTTTGATGCTGCATATGTACTTGTCCTGAGAAATTTCTGAATGAGATATGTGGACTCAGCACTTACCTGGTAGATTGCCTTTTCCTTGAATGCTAGACAATGATTCCATTTTCTACTTGTCAATAATCCTTATTTTTATTCAGTTGTTGGTGTTCAAAATGCCATGTGACCTTACAGATTTGTGGATTAGGTAATTTGGGCAAACATTCTTGCTGAGATGTTGGGGAAAATGATCAGTCCAGTACCCAAAAGATAGATGCTTTTGAAATCCTCATATTGGGTTTGCAAAACATCTCATCTGTTATTCTTGTTTGAAACTCCAAAGGACATTATAGGAGCTTGAGTAAAGCTGAACAAACCAGCCTTCTTATGGTCTATAGCAAGCTTCTAGTCATCTGAGTTGCCCCTTCAAAAGCACATTTACTGAGTTTTTGTTTAAGTACATTCTGAATTGTTAGAGCTCCTAGTTATCTGACAGAAGCAAACAGTAGCCTTCTTTGTAGGTAATTCACATAATTAGTCTCAAATTATCTTTATGAAAACATTTTAAAATAAATGTTTAGCATCCAAGATAACCACACACACTTGGAGCAACACAACCTGAATGAGAACTAGAAGAAACAACAGTCAATAAACAAGAACTATAGGCCTCCAGTTATACACTGGCTATAAAGAAAATGTGCTTATTATTAGGTTGGTGCAAAAGTAATTGTGGTTTTTGCTATTAATATTTTTAAAAAGGTAGACGATAAGACTAAAAATTTTAACAGAAAATATAAATATTATTAATTATATTTGAAAAATGAAAATTCTTACCATAAAAAGTAAAATAATTGACATCTATTGAATCGATTTAACAGAAAATTAGAAATAGATAAAGAGAGAGTGAGTGAGTGAACTAAAAAGTAGGTGAAAAGTAAATTTCTAGGCTGAAGCACATGGGTACCAAAGAATGTCAGTTAAGAGATGTATAGGATATGCAATGAGAAGGTAAATTATGTTGTATTAGAATTCCAGAATAAAAGGGCAGAAAAACGGAACAGAAGCAATATTTAAAGATATATTATCTCATAATTTTCCCAAACTAATAGAATCACTCTACAAGTTAAAAATGCCCAATTAATTCCATTCAGTCAGAAAAATAATAAAGATTAACCTCCATTGAGATGAATAATAGTAAATTGCAGAAAAGGCCATCATCAAAGCATTCACATTTATTTAAAGAAGATGAATAAATTTGACCAGAGTTATAACAGAGTTCTCAACAGAAACAATGGAATCTAGTAAACACCAGAATGATTGCTACCATATGGTGAATAGAAACAACTGCTAAGATAGTATCCTAATCTCTTTCAACAATACATGTATTTTGTTTCAGACAAATTTAAACTGGAGAGAAACCATCATGAGCAGAAAGTTACTCTTCAAACAGTCATGAGCAGAAAGGTATTCTTCAGCCAGAACGAAAATTATTCTTAGGTCATGGCTATTTTGGAGGAAAGAACAATGAACTAGTTAAATCTAAACTTATGCCGATATCATAAAATACTGTTAATAATGTTTTATGGGACTTTAAATATATAGATAATTAAAATAAGTTAAAAATGGCATATGATTTCAGGTGGTAAATGAATTTCAAGCTTTCTCTGTTTCATTGTATATAAGAAGGTAAAAATGACCTTCAATATTTGATGTTCATAAGTTCAGTATTCATGTTGAATCTCTAGGGCATCTAGCAAGAAAATAATAAAAGGGTACTTTCAAGCTAATCAAGGACAGAAATTGAATATACTTTTTATGAAGCCTAAAAGAAGGCAGGAAAAGAGAAAGAATACATACAACAGGTGAAACAAATAGAAGGTAGATAATAAGATGGTAAAATTAAACACAACTATACAGTTAAGATAAATAGCCTTATGCTTGAATTAAAATATTGTGGTTGTCTCACTTTATTAAAAAGTTAAAACCCCACTCTTATTTAGTAAAGGCATATATAAAAACAAGGAAGCTGAATATTTGAAAGTAGAATGGTGATAAAAAATATATGCAAATATTATCCTCCAAATGGTGGTCAATCTATATTAGACAAAATTGATTTTATTACATAAACTACTAAAAATGCGGACAGACTTTAAAGTAGTAAAACGTTGAATTCTTAAGGAAGATATAACAATTCCAGTTTGTACGTACCTAATAACACAGCTTCAAAATATGTAATGCAATATTGACAGTAACACATTGCTAAAAGGCAACTGCACATAGTGAATAATTTTAATTAAAACAATTGATATAATAGACACTAATAGAACATTACATCTGAGATCTGAAGAATTTACAGTCTTCTGAAACACACATGGCTATTTTACCCAAAATTCAGCATATACTGAACCTTAAATCTATTCTCAAATATTTCAAAGTATAGAAATCATAATCTTCTCTATCTTTAGTGCACTTAATCCAAATAAATAACAAATGTATAACTAAAATCAATATATTTTTGAAAGTGAAAAAGCATTTTAAAATAACTAATGAATACTATAATAATAATAGAAATACAAAATATTTTGAATTGAATAATATTCATGTATTGCATATTAATTTTTTGATTCAGCAAAAAGCCATGGCTAGAAGTAAATGTATAGTTTTGAATAAAACTATTTTGAAAGGCTGAAAATCAATAATCTAAGCATCTATCTTAGAAAGTTAAGAATTAAGCAAAATAAACACATAGAAATAGAGAAAGAAGCAAATATTAAACATACCAAAAGATTACTTGAATAAAAATTATGAATTGCAGATGCTTTAAAAATCCAACATTTGCACTTTAGAAATGATAAAAATTAATTATCATTTTAAAATTTATTTATATCACTTTTGCCTTCTTTTCACATAATGAAAGGAACATAGAATTATTGAACTTCATACATTTCTTTTAAAAATAAATTCTCAGAGACAAGAAACAAAGAACAAAAAGAGAAGACACAACCAGTATCAGTAACTAAGTGGTTCTGTTTCAGCCAACTGGATTCTGAGGTTGAAAAAAAACTTCAAACTCATATGAAACACAAAAATTCTTTCCTTGTGGTGTGCATAAATGTGAAAGGAAAATAAATGGTTTATGGGCTGTTATTTTTGAAACCTTTATAACACTGGAATAATGAATAATATTTTCCCAAAATGCACAAAAACCTCTAACCCAAATGAAAAGATTAAAATGTCAGATTATATACAAATTAAAAATGTCATAAAGAATTTAAGAATGTGAACAGCAAGCCGTTAAAAAAAAAAAGCAGGAAAAGAGATAAAAACCCACTATCAGCCAATAATAAAGATGATATAACCTAGTTAAGAAAAAGTCAGGACATTGTGAAAGAGACATTCCAAATAGGCAATAAACATATAAGAAGTTCTTAAAGTCAGTAAGAAAAAAATATAAATGAAAACCCAAATAAGAAGCCACATTCCTAAAATTAAAAAGCTTGACAAGACCGTTTATTACCAAAGATGTGGTACAACTGAATCAAGGGCTGCTTGTAAGTTAATGGCAAATCTCTTTTGCTCCCCTGGATTCTTCAGCAGTCCTATTGGTTTCAGTGCCTTTCAGTGGCAGGTTGGAGAAAATGATGGTTCCAAACTGGAAACCACTAGTCTTGGAACTCCATGTCAAGTTCATATATGAGGACATTTAACAGATCTCTAACACTGTTAATTTTTGATCTTGTTTTAAAAACTTTTTGGTTATTTGGGAAGCATGCCTTTCCTTGCTTAAATTCCACAAGCTAAGAGGATGATGGGATGTTAAGACAGACTGTCTAGCATATCCTCACCACTGTCCCAATCAAGTCATACATATGCTTCCCTGGATTCTAGAAGGGGACTTGTCATGAATTCATCTAGGTTGTCCTTTGTCTTTCCTTAGGCATTAAACAGTGCTCCTCTCCCCTCTCCCCAACCTCAGTGTACATGCCCAGTGTTCTCATGTCCTTCTAACAACTCACTAGAGGCTCTTTTAACATCCTAGAACTAAGTCAAGTTGTGGCATCTAAACCCTTTTTGTCAGACCCATGTGTTTGTATTTGTTTTATGCTAAATCTATTACTGATCTCTTTTGTGAGTTCACTATGTTGTAGGAAATCTTTTGTGACCCGGAGTAAAGCATTGTAATCTTATTTGGTGGCACAATTTTATATCAAATCACATCCTGAGTATTCTGGGCCTTGCTAATCCTTTCATTGTTAAGGCTTCTCTGACTTATATGCTGGTAATAGGCTCAGAATCTGTACATTCACCAGTGCTGTAAGGATCTACAGGGCTACATAGGCCCTTGAATCAAAGCTATTTGTTTCATGTCACTCTGACTGAAACAACTTCAGCTGAGGCAGCTTAGTTTTTAGATTTTTTTACAGTTAGTGAATCTAGCACCAGCAGGTCTTAGGAATTATGACCCAAAATGAAAGCAAATCATCACACTGATGGAAAAGGCCCTGTAGGACTTGGCTTCGTTTGCTCTGAAGCTCTGTCTTACAGATTAGGCTTTAGCCATGCTGGCTTCTATGAATACCCCAAGCATGCTCACACAAATATCCCCTGGGCTCACTGCCTCACATCCTTCACATTTTAGTTCCACTCCAGCGTCTTCAAGTGGCAAATTCCTTAACCAAATGACTTAAACATGAAAATACCACCCTCATTAGACACTTCCTGTCCTCTTGTTCTACTTAACTGTTCCCCATAGCACTTATTATTATTTGACATAGTGTATTTTTACTTGCTTATTATGGTTTCCTTCCAATAAAAAAAGTATTTTCCACTGTAAGGAATTTTGCTCTATTTCTTTTTTCACTTACACGTTCATTGTACAAAAAACTGTGACTGACCCATAGTAAACTCGTGGCTGGCAAATATATTAAATTAACGAAATGTACTTTTCATGAAGAATTTATAGCAGAAAAATTTATCTTTATAAAAATAGTGCTTATTTTATTTTCAGTTCTAATATTTAAAGAGTTACTTTCAGTGGATTTTACACGATATTTTGTTTTACACAAGCTACTCACCTGATTATATACACGTTATGATTCTTGGGTGCTTTTCTTCCCAGGTTTAGGCATTCAAGAGCCCTTGGGACACATAGATTTTTATCCAAATGGAGGAAATAAACAACCCGGCTGTCCTAAATCAATTTTCTCAGGTATACTGACAATATCTTTGAATGAATTACATAATATTTGAAATAATGAAAGAAAGTAGCTTACTTTTCTCCTCTTAATCTGTAGGCAGTGTTTTGATTTCATCACCATTTCCCATGACTCAAGAGAGTTATTGATTAACAATGGTTTAATTTTATTGTGCTTACTTCATAAAGGTTACCAGTAGACATCCCATTTGGTCATGGATAAGACCTCTTAGATTATATTTTTAATAATTTTAGTTCATCATTTTAAACATTAGGAGAAGTTATAAGTCATTGAGGAAGCACATGTAGCTAACGTATCATATAATGCAATTTTGATCTCACGATTTAGTCTTAACCATTACAGTGTTACTGTACAAAGACATCTAAAAACTCTTGATACTTGGTTGTTCTGTCCATAAAGACAGCTGAGCAACTTCCCCATGGTGTGGAATTTGGCTCACATCAGAGCCATTGCAAGAAATGCTTTTAGGTCCATAATGGCGACTGGTCAAATAACGTGACCAAAGGCTACGGTAGTGGAAGAAGCTTGGTGAAAAGGATGAGGATGTACAAGGTTAGAAAAGTGGCTGGAAAATAAAAGGAAGGCAATAAAGTTTTAATGTCACCTGGTTTCATAGTCATCTTTGTCATTAGATGAAAATGTTAGGAGTGAAGGATTAGAAGGAAAAGATATGTACACTAGTTATTAAATACAGTTATATTGTGTAGGGCTTGTGAAACACTGAAATTAAACCTTTTTGCTGTGTTATTACTTTAAAAATTTATTATAAATATCATGCAAAAGATGTGCTAAATTTAAGTTTACATTGGTACTATATGTTTAGTGGTTTGAGATAAAACTGTGTATTAT